>NC_068974.1:25739231-26044767 GCF_016808095.1 Vigna angularis | reverse complement strand
TATCAACAGTACCAGTTGTTTGTCTATGACTTCAAGTGCCTTCTCATAATTCCTAGGCAGCTTTACTCTTTCCCACAAATCTTTCGGCATGTGAGCCCGTTCTATAGTTTTCATGTAAAGATAAAACACTCCTGCAACACCCAATGCAAATTTATGATTCTACAAATATTTTGTCTTCAATTACCCATTTATTTTTTGCATTTGTCACTCGTGAAGATAACAATTTAGGGGCGTTCGGAAGAGCATATATGAGCTCATTTAAATTTATCTTCAGAAGTTATGCAGAAAGTTGAAGCTATCTGGTCAAAATTATGAAAGTGGCTGGCATAAACTCTTTCCAACAAATTTCAATAAGTTTTGCAGTGAAGCTTATTAAACTACAGAAATGTTTGGATAAACTTCTCAACGAGTACTTCTATAAACTTAAATAAATAAATAAAAAATCAACATTGAACACACTACAACTTCTATAAAAGCTCTCCTATCTAACTTCCCCATAAGTCGAAGTATACAAGTTAATATTACCTTCTGTAAAATCGAGAAATTTATCCAAATAGGTTATACCAAATTTATAATTCCACCAAAATGATAACATAAGCGTCGTAACCAGCACTACTACATAGTACAAAGCATCAATTCCAGCCAAAACAAAACCTATCTCCAAAAAGGCAAAAAAAAAAGTGTTTGTAAGCAAAAGTACCATTATCTTCTCGAATAGTGGCATATCGACTATTAGCCAAAGGGCACGAACTTCTGTTACAGACCCCAGTTACGTTGTAAGGGTTTCTACAGAAATTCCCCGTCGTAATTCTACCAGGAAAAAAAAGTGAACGATTATCTTGTCAGAGCATTATCAATAAAACAAAATCATAAATCGGAAGAGAGACTAAAGGAAAATCGAAATCAAAAAGTTAGGGAACTGCTTACTTGGCCAAATAACTGCAATGGTTGTGCCTGATAACTTGCCATATGACCTCGTCGTGCTGCATCGTAAGTTTTAGGGTTCAGCTTCGGCGGTGTTGTTTCACGGTGCGACGGTCGTCGTTTTACTGCGGAGTGAGAGTACTGGAGACGCCGCTGTGAACTACGAAGGGAAGGCTTTCTTTACGAGAGATCGGCAGTGGCCTCCGTTGAAACACTGTCGTCTGCGAATGCTTGGATGGGAGTAGGTTTTACTTGAGGGTTTTATTTGAGGTTTTTAATACAAAAAAAAAAAAGGAGATTGACCTATTAATTTTAAATATATATATATATATATATATATATATATAATCATAAAAAAAATTAAAATAATAAATTGATCAAAATATTTAATTATATAATTCATTTTAATTTTAATTGTTATGTTCAAGTTTAGGACATCTTTCACAGTTATTTGTTTTGATATTGACATATTTCAATTTTAAAATTTGATATCATTTTAAAAGGTTTGGTATATAATATTTTTGAGATTTCAACACAAGATTCTAAAGGTTCTTATTGTCAATTTAACATAAGAAATCAAATTTATTTTATTTAAAAAATATTAAAATTTAATTAAGTTCAAAAAATATAGAAAATAATAAATTTGAATATGAAAAAAACATTATTAGTTAAATTTAAAAAACAATAATTGATATAAATATGTGTGATGTTGAATTACCTATTGCCCATAAAAATATTACAACTACGCAATGAACTTTTTCACCGAAAAAAAATGCATTAGGACATTTAGAGTTTGATTTGAAATTATTTTGAAAATATATTAAGTGGAACTTGTCAAATTTATATTATCGAAATTTAACTTCAAATTAAATAATAAATTATGAATATAAATATATTTGCTTTTCAAACTTGATAAATATCCGAGACCGTCGAATGTGTTATGGGTTTAAAATAAAAATAATAAATAAGGTAACATCCAAGAATAAGTAAAAGAGAATAAAATTTGAAAAATAAAAATTAAATTTAGAAAAATACATATATATTTTTGCGAGACATCTTATTATTTGAAAATACATAGCTAACTTTTATTTGGAAATATAAATACTTATTATTATTTGGAAATAGATATGCTTTATTGTATTGATATAAATAACATAGGTTTTGAAACACAGAAAAAAAAAGCTCTAAATAGATATTGAACAGAGTTATTAAAAACATTTTGCAAATATGAATTAAACACTTTAAGTTTTTGAATTCCTCTTATGAAGAAGTATATAAAAGAAAGTAAATAAGACAAGCTTTTTTTTTATATTAGTTTACTCTAACTGAATTAAGTAAAGTTTTTTCAGGGATCTACTAATCTTTTAAAAAATTACAACAAGTTTCACCACTTTTAGTTTACGTCTATCAAATTTGGATATACAAGTTTACCCACCTCTAATTCAACACTAGTTTTTTTACTAAATCTTTAGCTTAACTAAACTAAACAACCAAGTGTTTTGATTATCTTTAGAATTTTGCAAACATAACGAAATTATTTTAGAAAAACAGTATAAGTCAAAGCTCTCAAAGAGAGTATGTTTTCAAAACAATAAAATCTGAAAACTTGTAAAATCGTTTCTTTAACAAAGAAAGTATTAGACGATGGAAGTTCAGAAAGACAATAACAGCATAAGTCAAAGCTCTCAAAGAGAGTATGTTTTCAAAACAATAAAATCTGAAAACTTGTAAAATCGTTTCTTTAACAAAGAAAGTATTAGACGATGGAAGTTCAGAAAGACAATAACAGCATAAGAGTCAAAGATAAATTCATTTTCTCTTCTCTTCATCCAATTATCTTTATATAGCCTTTTTCGAGCAAAAAATGTTACTCAGATAAAGTTGACTTCAAGAAAAGCAAGTAACTTCTAGGTACGAAGTTAGATGCATGGTAGCACCACAACAATAGTGTTTTTCGCAAAGGTGGCGTGTATGACTTCCTCAGAGCCAAAATCATTAAGAAAACATTCTAAAAATGTCTTTTTATCTCTTAAAGTCCTTTTAATCTTGTACAGACTTTTGAATAAAGTTGGTATTGTCATTATCTACACAAAAAAAAGAGGCAAAGCACCACAAACAAGAAATAAAAATTGTACATGTATTTAATGTTATAAACATTGTAGAGCGTTTAGGCATGTTTATTGTACTAAGCGTTAGCGCACAAGTATGCTCTTTTGAGTAACAAAGTGTTAAGAAGATACAACATTTAATAAAAGTTTTGTCTTAAATAGTTTGAAATGTTAAATGCATTTTCGTCACACACTGTTTATGAGTTTAATAAAATATTATTCAAGCTCAACATAGACGATTTGCTCACATTGTTTAGCATTGTTTTTATCAAACGTTCTTTAGACGATTTAAGCTACAAACACTATTTCGTTAAAGTTTATTTGTTAAATTTCAAAACAAGAGTTGTTAGATCATCTTGTTTCTCTATACAACCTTTGTTTTAATAGTTTTTATAGATTTAAAATAATATTCAAAATTCAATTCAATTTTTATGTATTTATTTTATTGATTTTAAAAAAATAGACACTGCAATTATATTTTTGTTTTAAGATAGGTTTTATTTTTTCAGTCCGTTTGGACTTAGATATAAACAGATAGCGTTGTAGTAAATTTTATATGGCTAACACACTTTTGGCTGCAATGCAGAGGAATTTTTTTTAACCGAATTCTGACCTTCATTTTGATGCATGTGGTGAGAATTCGTTTATTGGGAAACCCAATTCTAAGTTGGGCATTTTAATTTTTTATTTTTTTTTTAATTTTATTAAAATAAAAGAGAAGGAAAAAAAATGGTATATAGAGAAAATATTTATTTATATGTTTGAATTTTTTTAAATTATATTTTTTAAATAATTTTTTTTATTTTCAATTATAAATAGGAGATAGGAATAAAAATTAGGAAATGAACAGTATATAAATATATGAAACAAATAAAAACTTCATTATTCTAAATTAAACTATTACAAATCTCTCAAAGAAAAGAATATTACATTGGCTTACTTACAAAATATCTTAAAGACTAACATTAGTAACTTTACCATTATTAGTGATAAACCACAAACATAATCAAATTTCTCAACCTTCATGAAATTCACATAAAACGTCATCGTCTCCATAAGGACCATTACTGGATGTCAACGAATCACATGTTGAACATCTTCATCATTCCTTAAGAGAACGAAATCAAAAGCTCCTTCTCAACAAATTAGGAAGGAATGTGGTATCACAATTGACTTAACACTAGCTTTCATGGTCCCAACATGATCCGTCGCATATGACTAATAGTAACCCCATTTGGAAAAGTATAAAAGGCAAACCTTCCATCTTGAAAATATACACCAACATTAAAGGAATTGAAATCATTCATCTCCTCAAGAAAAACCATCTCTATTTATTCTACTAAACAAGTCCACAACTTTTAAACATACTACAACCATCCTTTTATAGTATTGAACTATCAACCATCACTAGCCTACTAACCCTTGTTTGGAAATTTCACATCAGATAATTCAATTTTGATAAGCTTCATTATGAACTTGATAGGACTTGACTTGTTAGCTTTATTGTTAGTCTCTCTTGGACTAGAGCAGTCCACCAGTACATTGCATACCCTTGAAAACTTAGGGTAGCAAGAGAGACTTTTCTTTCTTCTCCCACTTGATGGTAAGCAAAGATTTGCTCTACCTTCATCTCCCAATCTAGGTAAGCCTCAACATTATCTTTTCCATGAAAATGAGGCAATACCACATTAACTTCCTTAGGAGGAGGAGGATCTTCAAATTCCCTCCTATGTCTTCTTGATGAAGAGGGTTGGTGATAATATTCTCTTACTCTTAAGGGCTTTTGTTCATATTGGGAATCTCAACTGTAACTTCTCTCCCTATTTTGGGCTTATTCCTCTTTTACGAGTTTCAACTCATTTTCAACCATGACACTATGTAGCTCTCTTTGGACTTTTTCTTGACTTATTTTTCTCTCAATCTCACTGAGTTGGTTGACAAGAGTTTGGAACGAAAATTAATCTTTGGGAGGATCACTAATTTTAGGGGATTGTCTTCCAGACATTTTGATGAACTTAAAAGTTTTCTTGAAGTAAAGACTAGAAGGTTTCACTTGAGGACAATATTCTAGGTAAGAGAGGTGAACCGTATAGGTTGCTTAAGTACCAAGTCTTGCCTTGCCAAATATGTCCCTAGTTACTTACTAAAAGTCCTTAAATCAAAATCACCTATAGATTCACTAAATGTTTAAAGACACACTCAAACACAAAGAAAAGAAAGCTAGACTCTAAACTCGGACTCTAATGTAATAAGGCTTAGAGTTTAATCTCTTCTAGCATAAATCACCCTAAAATGTAAAACAAATAGGCAAAAGAAAGAATACTCCTATGGTGAGAGCTCCTAAGTGAGGCTTTGAACTTTGGATCCAAGACACACTCACTGTCTACCAATTTAATAAACAAAATTAAGATCAAAGTTGGCAAGTGACGGAAGAACACTTATGAATTCTTCCAAATCACTTGCTTAATGACCAAGTACAAAGAATTGAAATGATGGAACAATTACAAGGTACACAAAATGAAAGGAAAAAAGTAGTAATGCAGCTTTGGCTTTCCAAAACAAAGAAACTAGGCTAGTGTAAACTAATCTCGCAGCTGACACTGGTGAATTCTGCTGCTGCACAAATTTAGACAATTTCTAGCCGAGAAAACTGTTGCACTAGAGTTGGATTCAACACTTGATTCCACAATCACTCCACTTCCTACCTTGGATGTATAAAATAGAAGTCTGGCTATGCTGCACCACATAAAGCACCTTACACAGATCACAGCAACACAATTTAACAACCAGTACAGCGTTGTAATGTTGCCAGAGTTTCAAGCAAAGTGACATCACCACAAGTCCTTTTATCAAACAGGTTATGTGCAAGATGGCCAAGAATTCAAAAATCAAGCAATTGATCGGGTAGCAAATAAGAAGGCACCTCAAAATGATCCTAGGATTAGTGATAGAGTGGATTAAGAAACCAAGAAAAGAACACGCGTTGCAATTGGACTCAAATCAGATGTGCAATGCAGATATTACAAATTGTTTGTGAAAATGCCATAAAGACAATTCAGTTTTTGCAGAATTTCTGATTTTGGAATTTCATATTTCGAATTTGGTTGCACTGGTCCAGTTAACTTCTTAATTGCATTACAGATGATTTTGAATGTATTTATTTCTTTTAATTGGAATCAAGCTCTTGCTATAACCTTTGCTCAAAGTTCAAATCACAATTCAAGTTATGTAGAAATCTGCTGCAACACTGATTTTGGACCAAAAATTGCTTAAAATTGGATGAGTTGGACAGTGAAAATGCACAAAATAGTATATATTCAAATTAACTTTGCACAAACATGTTTAATTGATGGATATAAACTTGTTTGAATGGTTTTTCTTGGCATATTCAACTTACATCACAATTTGGCATTCCAGTTCTTGTGCATGTCAAAACAAGCAACTCTAGTATCCAAATTTTAAGGCAAATTGTCAAACAAATTTTGGACAATGATTTTGACTTCAAAACAACAATTAAAAGTTGCTCAAAGTAGAAGAACAATGTAATGGATGGCTAGCAAAGATCTAAGTGCTATACTAGATTTAAAACATAAAATGACTTAAACAAGGAAGATGCAGATCGATCAACTGCTTTTATGAGTTTTTGCTGCACTTTACTCAATGCATCCAAGCTATGCCTAAGCATTTCATGGCTCATATGGTATGCAATTGATTTTGGCCAGCAGAAACAACTCACAGTTTTGCTAAAAATCAATGAAACAGTACCATATATTTTTTTCTTCAAACAGATACAATGCAAGTGAATTTAAATTTCAAAATCTGATTGCACACTTGCCATCGAGCTCATTCCAATGAATTTCACAACTCTTTTGATGATGGATAGAATGTTCTTACAATTCCCGATTCACTTGATGCACAAAACAAAGCAATAAACAACTGATTACTCAGAATTAATGACAATCAAAAGTAATGCATAACAATGCACATGACTTGACAAAACTAGACAGATTAAACCAAATAAAATGACTCAATTATGAAATGGTCTGATTGAAAATGATAACATTAATAAAGCAAAGAAAGTTGGACAGAAACACGACTCAACAGAACCTAAAACACAGAATCCAGTGGTGGCAGATTCAATAGAATAACGCACATTCAAAACAAAAAAATAGAGAAAGGAATTAAATGATAGTGAAGGAAGGAAAAGCAACTGGACTTAGCTAGACGGAGGAACACCATGGCTCTGAATACCACTTGATAGCTTCGTCCAGGTGCAAAAACCAGCAAAACCTTCGTGAAATCTGGATTAGCGGAAGTAGTTGGAAACTTGCAGCGGAGAAGGTGTTGTTCGGTGGCTATTTTGAGTGGGTGAAGTGCTTAAGTGAAGTGGATATAGCTCAGACGACCATCCATCAAGGAAGGAAGCTATAGGGGTGAATGGGGAAGCAAGGGAATGACTCTTGGCTGTAGAGAACATGGCTGGAAATTGCATCAGTAGAAATTCTCAAATATTCCAAAAGTGAGTTACAAGAGAGGCAAAGGTGAATTTTTAATGGATCCACCTAGCCTTGTACAGTGCAGATCATTCTCCTATACAGGTGGATCTCTAGCCATGTAGCAGTGCATGTGACGTGTAAAGAAAATCTAGAAGAAGCAATTGGACATGTGCTCTAAAAGTGGTAGCCAAGACACGGACGTTGAGCGATGGAGGGGTGGCGCGCCACCCGGTTACTTCTTTTCAAGTTCTTGATTCCTTTTCATGGCTTGAAGTGTTTCACACTAAACCTTCATGTTAGCTCTGGGTGCCATTTTTAAGTGAATGAACTCAAAAGAAAGACGTTTGTGTTGTTAGATTGTGAAAAGAGTGAGAAGTACAGGAAGTACACACTTGATGTTTAGTTGAATGTATCCAGCAAAAGAAAATGTGAATGTCCCTTTAAGTTGAGGGGTAAACCCTATTATAATGGAGAGGGTAAAATGTTAAAGGTAATCTGCAAATATCAATACCATGAATTGGCTGAGACTTTAGGTGGCACTAGTGAAGTCAGAGGCAATGGCACCGGTTACTTTTGCCTATAGGCACCGGTTCTTGACCCGAGGCATAAGAAGACGAGGTAAAAAGTCTCCACTTTTATGCCTCGACTGTGAACCGAGTTAAAACGATGTAGGATTTAACCTTCGTTTAAAAGGAACCGAGGAAGTATGGTCACGCTGTTGACCACCACCACAAGATCGTCATATTTGCACCTTCGTTCAGTTTGAATTATCTTTCACTCCACACGCTGCCAACACGACCATGCGCCACCATGATCTATCATTGCAGGTTCGTCTTTCTCGCATCGGACCACCCAAAACACCACCGTAGACCACCTTCGTCCTTCGCGAGAATCGCCCTGCCACGAAATTTGCAAACCACCATCTTCTTCAACCATCATAAAAAATTTCCAGACCTGCTTCACCACGCTTTGTACAATCCATATTCGCATAGCCAATTCGCATAGCCATAGCAATCGAAAGCCATATACAAAACCCACATCTCAGCCATCAATCTTAACCAAAATTACCAGATTAAAACACCATAACAGGAAAAACCCCGAATTAGATCTCAAATCGTAGATTAAAACACCAAATTTACCAGATTAAAACACCAAAATTACCAGATTGAAACCCTACATCTCAAATCGTAAAAGAAATTAGATCATCAGTTCATCAAAATAGAAACCCCAAAAATTTAAGAACAACCCAAACCCAAAATCGCAGAATCAGCACCACCAAAATCACAGTTTCGTTTTTGACGCTGCCTTCACCGGATACCTAGCCCCTCACCCTCGTCGTCGTCGTTGGAGGCCACTCGCGACATGTCTTCGTCGGCTTCTCTCACCGTGCGATGAAGCAGCAAAGGAAAAGAGAAAGGGAGCCTCCCCTTTGCGCCGCGAATCAGGACGACCAACGTCCTCGCACATTCACTGTGACCTCGCCGCACCATCTCTCTGTGATCGTCGCGCCTCCACGAGCCACCACGAGCGCCGTTGCGAGTCACTACGAACGCCGCATGTCACACCTTCTCTCACTTTGCGGCGAAGTAGCAAAGGAAAAGAGAAAGGGAGCTTCCCCTTTGCGTCGCGAACCAGGACGACCAACGTCCTCGCACAGTTACCGCGACCTCGCCGCATTAGATCGTCGCGCCTCCACGAGCCACCACGAGCGCCACTACGAGCCACCAAGAACGCCTCCTATCACCTTCTCTCACTGTGCGGCGAAGCAGCAAAGGAAAAGAGAAAGGGAGCCTTCCCTTTGCGGTGAAGAGAAATGGCAGAAGCTTGGCTTGTGCGAGACGAGGGATAAAGAGAGAAAGAGAAAAGTATTCAAAAAGCTTTTTGAGGTATATCCCTCGGGTGCCCATTTAACTGAGGTCATATTGTGCACATGCCTTGGGTCCCCCACTAAACCGAGGCAGTATATCAGGGTTCAAAAAGTTGTTAGGCCAAAAGTCAAATCTGCAGGAAATTTTCAGAGTATTAAGCACCGGTTGGTACTTTAACCGAGGTCATATGGTGTATATGCCTCGGTTCCCCTATAATCGAGGCATAAAAGTTCGATTAAACTACGAAAATGCCACCGCGTTCTGATAGGCTTCGGTTGCTCCTAAACCGAAATCTATTATGCGAGTTTAAATCCTCTTGTTTTACTAGTGTGGTCACTCTTTTTTCTTGCAGTTTAAATCCTACTGAACAGTCATTATTTGTTGACATAATTGATTCTACTAATTTTCAAAGAACATATGATTCTAATGTGACAACAATAAAGCAAATATAAACGTAAGGTATACATATAAATGATATTTGAAAGGGTCGAGAACTGAAATGCAATAGTTGATGATGTTGGATCGTGATAAATACATCCAATGGAGTAGATGTGTCCACGAATCTGAGGTGGTAAGTGACCTCTTAGGGACACATCTTGATGTAATGCACTTGTTGAATGCATTTAATATTATTTTCTTGATGAATATCACATACAAGACAAACAAATATCGACTTCCCTTGCTTGATATTGTTGGCGTCACATCTACAGGATTGACCTTCTCATCTGCCTTTATTATCAAGTGAATGTCAAAATAATTTCACTTGGGCATTGGAAAGGTTCAAAGGTTTATTTATGACATTTGAGGACGATTCACATGTGATTGTTATTGACAGAGAGACCTTGTTTTGTTGAATGTCATTGGCAATGTATTTCCCGAGTCTTTATCAGATGTTATGTGGACTCCACATTATGAAAAATGTAAAAGCCAAATGCAAAATATTAGTAGATTTTGTTGAGGCATGAAATGTGTTTATGGAAGCATGGGAAAATGTGATAGACTATGAGTAGGAGTTCATGTTTAGTGATTACGTTGATCGTCTTTGGTATGGTTCTACTTCATGGCCTTTCTTCTTGGAATATCTCAATCACACTTGGATTATTTCATGTAAGACATACTTTGTTAATGTGTCGACTAACAGAGTTATGCATTTAGGCAACACAACAACAAAGAAGGTAATTATTATTGTTATTTTTTTATACTTATTTATGTTATATGTGTTATGATATTATTAATGTTGTTTGTATCAAAGTTGAGTCTACACACTAGAGTCTAAAGAGAGTATTGGGGACCAATATAGGAGACCTTTGTTCATGTTAGGATGTTATTCATAACATCATCATTCTCCAACATAATAAGATAAAGACATCATTTGAAAAAAGTCTTAACCTCATGAGTAAAGCTTATAAATGAAGCAGTTATAAAAGACTTGTTGGACGCGTTTCGAGATATGCTTTGAGACTCATTACTAATATATTTGAACCAGGGAAGCATATAGGATTGGATAGTGGAAGTTGTCAATACGTTATGAGATCAACGTACGGTCTATCATGTGCTTGTGAATTAGCACGATATGAGCCTAAGATAATTCCTTTGGTTGAAATTCATGTCATATGGACCAGATTGGGATTTTCAACTATTGTGTCAAATGAATCACAATCAATGTTATGCATTCAACGTGAACTTGATATGGTTCACAAACGCTTCAAGAAGGTTAACATTGGACAAAAGGTTAACATCAAGCAGAAGTTAGTTAAAATTGTTTATCCTGCAATGACATCTATGATACCTCATTCACATAAAGTCAAAACCAAAGGTGCATAGAAAAAGCAAACTTTAGTGAAATGAAAGGTCTACAAAGAGTGACCCATCATATTTTGAATACTTAGATTCCTTGCATTCTACGACTGAGATTTTATCACGAAAAACACAAGTGAAATCCCATGATAAACTAGTTCAACGAAGGAGAGTATCGATGTTAGATCAATTCCATCCCATTTGTCATCTTTACATTATTGATGTTGTAGTTGATGGTTATTGTGGTTATCGATGTGTTGCTACTTTGTTGGGCCTAGGTGAAAAGGCATGACCCATTATCTGCCATGACCTATATGAAAAACTTACTTTATGACGTTATGAATACGCAAGACTAGTGGAAAGTTATGATCGATTGGAACAACTATGACAGTCTTTGGAGGTCCACGATTGATCACAAGTTCGTGTTGCTTTAGTTGAGACATTACTTATTATTTGATACATTTTTCTTTTAGTAATAATTGGTTTCATTGTTTACATGATAATGTGGAGAAATGGAGGACCATACCAATATTGGGTATGCTATTGCGAATAAATATAATGTCATCTTAGTCTGTCTCTCATATGGTCAGAGTTATATGATATTCCCACTATGTAGTTCATCGCCTTTTGATATTAGACAACATCAATTGATATGCATTGGACACGTTAATGAAGGTCATTTCATACAGGTAAAGTTATATTCCTTTTGTCCCACTATAAATTAAGATTCATTTATTAATTTTAACTTTGCAAGTTCACCTACAAGAAGATTGTCCATTACCTATGGTGAACATCATATCCTCAACCCATTATTATCCCGAGGTGTAGGCGTGGTCCTCTTTTTACATAAGTAGGATCCAAACATATGTGGAGTTAATGGGCGTTACTACAACTTATATAGACTTGGTTCAACCTGACATTTTTGTAATGTGATCACATGTACATATGACCATTGAATGAAATTATTTTTAATTCATCGCATACCGTTAAATTGTCATACATGTATATATTGACATCGTCTCCATGAATATATTAAATATGTAAATATCATTAAATTGATTAATTCTATAAATAATAAAGGTCTTTTCAATAAAAATATTGCATAAGTAGTCCAAATAAACAAATACATAGTAGAATAATGTGATATCCGAATGAAGATGATCATCTGTCACCTACATTACGATGACCTCTACTAATGAATGTTCGTTAATCTACATACAAACTATCTCTAGGGCCTTGTTAGTATGATCTCATGCCACAGTACCCTCAGTCACATCTTGACATGATATCAAGGTACGTAAGATCTTTACAACACGCCTAATAAAACCCTTCATTGACGGTAACAAACAAAGTAAATAAACAATCATAAATGTCATGTAACACATAAACAAAGTTTCATTATGTAACAACAAACTAGAATTTGAGGGTGATCTACGACGAACTAGGACATCATCTAGAATGTGTCGACAAAGTCGTGGTGCGAGACTCGGTTGGTCGTCGTTGGGGGTAGGAATAATATGCGAAGGAGATACCCTCCTAAACCACTATAGGTATCCCACATCACAAGCAGATGGAGACGAGGTTGGTAAAACATAGGTTATAAAGTGGTTTACATAGCACAATTAAGTACCATCAATGGTTATTGTGTATACCTCTATAATATGGCGATCGTGGAATCAACTGCTCAAAACCAAACTGCCTCAACACGCGTTCAAGTAAATATCGGTGAAACATCTCACAAACTCTAATCCACCCAAAATACATACAAATATTCATAAATGGACGAGTACCCCTATGTAACTTATATGGGCACTAGATGACCCCATCGTACGTTAATCCATCTAAATATGACCTGTTCTCAAGTAAACTCCAAGCCTGCCTTCTTGTCACCCATTGTGTCACATGAGGATTGTTTTCATCGTAAGTGAATAACACATGCCTCCTTCCCATCCTAGGGAAGTAGTCATAAATCCAACTCTACAAATTAGTTAAGTGTGGTATAAATTTTAAAAGTATATGAAATAAAAATGCAAGAGAAATTTGTACTTGTAAAAGAGTAGAATATCTAGCCATTTGCTTCATTTTAGCAAACCCGGCATCCCCTAGTTGTTGCTCATACATATGGGCAAGTGCAGAAATGCCTCAAGCATATTCGTTAAGCCTTAACCTTAAGGCTTCATTTTGATTTTCAATCAACCACAAACATACAAATATCCTATTTTCTAGGCATTTACAATATTGAATTGAAATCAATATCAAACATCTAAATCGCAAAACGAAATTCAAAACTAGTGCTTACCTTTTGGTATAGTAAGGACAAAGAAGGGTGGACGTGCAATGAGAAAGAAGAAGGGTGGAGGTCCAAACCTTCCTAAATTCGGCAATGCACCAAACTATGGAAGGAGCAGAGGAGAAAATGAGAGAAAACAATGCAAAGAGAGAAAGGCAAACCAATGGAATGCAGCAACAAAAGGAATAGTAGAGGAAAGGGCAAGGAACAACGGTGGAAGGAATGAGTACAACGACTAAGGCAACAAAATCAAATTTAAAAGCGTACACAGAAAAAAGACAATTAAAAAAAATTACTTTGGTCCAAAAAATATCTACTTGGTCAAAAGAGTTTTTACTTTTGTATGAAGGTTATATTTAGAATTTTATCAAAATTGGAGGTGTAGAAAATTTTGTGTAGAATTTATACTTAAAATTAATTTATAAATCTCTTACAACTTTTGGTATTTTCAAATAAATGTGTTAGAGCGGCGCAGCGGAATGGTTAACGCGTTCAACAAACCAAAAGGGGGTGAATTGATTTCTTATCGCAAATTGTTCTTTTAATTATTTTCTCACATAAATATAAATTCCTTAAAACAATTTAAACAAATTAAAAGAGTAAGGATGAGAGAAAACTGCACAGGTAATTTTTATCCTGGTTCGGATCACAGAGATTTTACATCTAGTTGTTAATCTCAACTGAAAATTAACGCTTCACTAGCACAAACCAACAAACTGTTATAATCACAAAGAAAATAAACAAGTTGAAGGTTAGATCACCTCTCTTTTTACCCTAATAGATGAAACTCACTTCCCTTGTAACCCACAAGGGGTGAACACCTCCTCCGAATACTTCACAAAGGATTACCACCTCCCTTGAATCTTCACAAAGAATGAACATCTCCTTTGAATCTTCCCAAAGGATGACAACCTTTCAACTCAGCAATAACAACAACACTCAATCACACTCCTAGTGAAAGTTCTCGCTCTATGCCAACACGCCAAGTTCTCAAAGCCATAACATAAGGGTTATACAAACCCTAGAACACTTATCACCACACACTACAGATAATAATTTTGAAATTCACTTATTTCATATGTTGTATTTTAGAATGAGAGTCTCAATCTAATTTATAGAAATCTCACTCAAGGGTATCTCCAAAAATCCGTTGTCAGCTAATTAACGTGTGATAATTCATTATCCACTTATGGTAATTGATTATGCATTTAATGAATTCACAACAGTAAAAAACTTGCTTAAAAATTCTCATAATTGCTTGTGATAATCGATTATGACAAGTCATAATGGATTATTGATAATCGATTATCTATAATAATACATAGAATCAAAGATAAACCATATTTTATTCATAAATCTACTAAATTAAAAAAGCTTTAATATAAAAACAAGTCTTCATGAAGATCTTCAAGCAATAAAAACACTTGATACTTGACTTTGAGACATCATCGAAATTTCTGCTCTTTAACTTTATGCTAACAATCTCCCTTTTTTTTATGATGATAAAAAATATTTTAATTTAAAGCTTTTTGTAACTTGTATTGATATGTAACTCATACATAACTTAAAAAAAGAGTTATTAGTAGACAAAAGATGAATATAATTAAGCCTTTAAACATATTTCTTCCCTTTTTATCATTTTTAAAAAGGTGTTATGTATGATTAAATAATTTCTCCCCTTAATATAAAACTCCTTCTTTAATATAAGACAAAAAAAAGGTAAAACAAACAAATAAGAGTTATCATAATTTTTATTAAAGGGAAACATGAGGCATAATTCAAAACATAGTAAATACAATAAATTTAGAAATCATAACAAATAAATAAAAACAAAAGTACTCCTCCTTATTGAGTAACTTAAATAAAATTAAAATACCTCTAAATTTGATACCTTAAGGCAGAAAGAGAAGTAGTTTTAAAAAAAATATCAAATTTTTTCTTTTCATGTTAAAAACTCCTCCTTAATTTGACAAACCATACTTTACCAAGTTTTGGTGCATACCCAAAAGTTTCTTCCTTAATTTTGAAATAACCTACAAAATAGAAAAATAATATTTTGGTCCCCAAAAATACTTATTTGGGTCCTTTAAAGTTAGAGAAAATTTATTTTATAATAGAAATCCATGCATTTATTCCATTTGGAAAATCATAATGTTTTATTCTACATTTATTTGGTGGATGACCCTTTTTCATGCAATAAAAACATGTAGAAATATTTGGTTTTCTATAATTAATTTCTTGCTCTATCCAAATTTTACGGGTTCTTTTATATTTAATTTTATAATCATAATAATAATTTTGATTATAATTAGGAACATACTTGATTTTGTTTTTATAATTACAATCATGATAATTATAATTATATTTAGAAACATTTTTTATTTTATTACCATAGTTATAATTATTTGTACGAACATGTTCAACAAACTTTTTAATTTTTGAATTATTACTACATTCAACGTTGATTGTTTTATTTAAAGACTTCTTTTATTTGAACATAAAATACATTCTTCACTTTTTGTATATTTACCTTTCTCATAATATAAAAATTTATTTTTCAAATCCTTATTTTCTTTAAGAATATTTTGGTAATTTGATTTTAATTCTTTAAATTTCTTTTTTAATTTCTTATGAGCATTATCTAATTTTTCTGATTCAAATAATAATTATTTATATGTGTCAAACAATTCACTCTCACTATAATTTGAATCTTCAGAATTGCTAAAGGAACTTGATTTTTAGAGATGTCATCAGCTATCAAGCATATGTTGACTTGCTCATCAGAGTTACTTGAGCTTGTTGTAGATTCATTATCTTCCTCCCAAGCAATATATGCCTTCTTTTTTTTGCAGACTTTCTTTTGGCCTCTTTCTTCACCCTTATTTGGGTTTGGACAATCTGCCTTCATGTGTCCTTTTTCTCCGCAACCATAACAACAATAGTTTGATGATGATTCCTTGGTTTCCTTCTTCCCATTTTTAAATCTTCTTTAGCCCTTGGACTTCATGAACTTGTTAAATTTCTTAATGAAGAGATCCATATTTTCTTCATCTTCTTTATAGTCTTCTTCTTCATTAAGATGTTTGTTTTTATCAATCTCATATTTGAACGCCAGAGTCTTTTTCTTTCCTTTCTCTTCATCCTCGTTCAATCTCCCGAGATCCAATTCATGTTCTCTCAACTTACCAAACAATGCAGCCATTGACATGATGTTGAGATTTTGTGCCTCATTGATGGCAGTCACCTTTGGTTGCCAAGTCCTGTCCAAAGATTTAAGAATTTTTATATTTAATTCATCATTATCAAAGAATTTACTTAACCCAATGAGATGATTCATATATGCGTGAACCGCTTCTGAACATATACAATAGTTTCTCCTTGCTTCATGCGGAACATCTCATACTCTTGGATTAAAGTATTTCTTTTGGCTCTCCTAACATCATCAATTCCTTCATGGGTCACTCTCAACATCTCCCACATTTCTTGAGCAATCTTACAGGTTGAGATCCTATAAAATTCATCAATAGTTAAAGCAGATGATATTATGTTATGAGCCTTTACGTCCTGTTGGGATCTTTTTCTATTATTAGCATTCCATTGTTCTCGCGGTTTGAATTCCTACAAATTGTTAATAAACACAATAGGTACCAAAGGACCATTTGTGACAGTTTCTCAAATCTCACTATCAATAGATTCCATGAAAATTTGCATTTTCACTTTCCAAAAAGCATAGTTTGCTCCAGTAAACAATGAAGGTCTATTGATAGAGGCACCATTAGCAAAGGTTTGATGTTGCCCCGTCATTTTGAATTACTATCAAAGCAAGCTATGATACCAATTGTCAGAACGGCACAACGAAATCGTTAAGGCGTTCAACAAACCAAAAGGGGGTGAATTGATTTCTTATCGCAAATCGTTCTTTTAATAATTTTCTCACGTAAATATAAATTCTTTAAAACAATTTAAACAAATTAAAAGAGTAAGGATGAGAGAAAATTGCACAGGTAATTTTTATCCTAGTTCGGATCACATAGATCCTACATCCAATTGTTAATCTCAACCGAGAATTAATGCTTCACTAGCACAAACCAACAAATTGTTACAATCACAAAGAAAATAAACAAGTTGAAGGTCAAAACACCTCTCTTGTTACCCCAAGAGATGAAACTCACTTCCCCTATAACCCACAAGGGATGAAAACCTCCTCCGAATGTTTCACGAAGGATGACCACCTCCTTTAAATCTTCACAAAGGATGAACACCTCCTTTGAATCTTCACAAAGGATGATAGGCTTTCAACTCAGCAGCAACAACAACATTCAATCACACTTCTAGTGAAAGTTTTCGCTCTATGCCAACACGACAAGTTCTCAAAGCCACAACACAAGGGTTATACAAATCCTAGAACACTTATCACCGCACATTACAGATAAGAATTTTGAAATACAGTTATTTCGTATGTTGTATTTTAGAATGAGAGTCTCAATCTAATTTATAGAGATCTCACTCAAGGATACCTCCAACCGTTGTCAGCTAATTAACGTGTGATAATCAATTATCCACTTATGATAATTGATTATGCATTTAATGAATGCACAACGGTAAAAAATCTAGCTTAAAAAAACGTGTGATAATCTATTATTTTAAGTTGATAATCGATTATCTTGAATATAAAATGAGGTTTTCTGATTCAAAATGAATTTTAACACAACCTAAGGCAAACAATACATAGAATCAAAGATAAACCACATCCTATACATAAATCTACTAAATTACAAAAGCTTTAATATAAAAACAAATCTTCATTACGATCTTTCTCCAATAAGAGCGCTGATAACGGTTGAAATATCGTTATTTTTATACTTAATTTTGATAATAAATCAACCCTTTTTGACTTAGAAACTTGCTTTAACTCATGTTTTTGCTTTAGTTTTGTGAATAAGAGAGTTGAAGGTGAATTTAATGGTTTTGTGCTAGATTCTCTTGATTTTGTAGGCTATTGGAATGATTTGAAAGAAGAGTTAAAGTACCGAATGGTTGGAATGCAGAAAAGTCAACTAGAATGCAGAAAAGTTAACCAGAGTGTAGAAAAGTCAATCAGAGTGTAGAAAGGGTTGCGCTAAGCGCCAGTTTTAAGTGCCGCAGCTACCGCTGAGCGTCGACGACGTGGGCCTGGGCCAATTTTTTTGTATTTTTAATAAACTATATAAGGGTTTAATCGCCCTATGGTTGAGATCTTTGGACAGAAAGAGGCGAAATTACTCTCCTTCTACCCATTGGAGGCGGATTTTGGATGCGGAAGCTTCAATCTTCAACTTTTCGGGTTCTATCTTTCATTCTTTTCATTATTTTTATCTAGTTTCACCATGTCTATGGTGAACTAAACCTCCACTGTTGTTGGGGAAACGATGTAATCCTTTGAAACTCTCATGTATTGAATTGATTCTTGATTATATATGCTTTACTTCATTAATTGTTAGGATTTTTCCTCTATACTTTATGCATGCTTTGTTTAACTCATTCAATTGCATGATTATTGATTTTGTCACTATGGACACATATGAGAAAATCTAGAACTGAGGAAATTCTCCCGGAAGCAATATTACCTAGACATAGGAATAGGAGGATCGGCTGCCTTTAAGCTTCTGTGCGAATGTAATGCATGATTAATTGCTAGGGAGACAAGACATTGTGAACTAGTAATTAGGATTAGGCTTTCTTCACCGAGACATCGGGTTTAAGGTAAATTAGAAAGTGGAATTAACATTAATGAAGAGAGATGAATTCATAAATACATGAGAGTGGATAGGATAAGTCGGAAATCGCAACAACATAATCATTCCATATTTTACATCAATCACTTTTGCATCTTTCAATCCAATTGATCAACACTTGCATTCATGTTTACTTTTCCGTAATATAAACACAACAATTTCGTTTACAAGTCTTATTTAATCAAGAAATCACATATATGTTTAGGCCTTGAGTCTCTTGGGAAACGATACTTGGTCTTATCATTTATTATTACTTGATGCGATTCGGTACACTTGCCGAAGTGTTAACAAGTTTTTGGCATCGTTGCCGGGGACTTGTGATTTAACTATCTTATTTCTGTGATTATTGATTAGCTTTGACTTGATTTTTATCTTTTTATTTTATCTTTTTATCTCTTTATCTTTTTTTTTTATCTTTTTGTGCTAACAAATGTTTTCTAGGGTTTTGTGCCTAATGCTTGCAGGATGCAATTCGGACAAGAATTTAACTATATGGACACTCAATTCTACCAAGGTAATCTCAACCACTGGAGGAAATCTCACTCAAGCATGGATCAAAGTCAATTTGGGAAAGCTGTCGGATAATTTGAGAGACTACCACAACAACAATGGCAGCAACAAAGCTCTCTATCAGAAAGAATGGCAAAGATGGATGACGACTTTCAAATATTTATGCAAGAGTCCATCTCCACTCAGAAAAGCATTGAAGCAGCATTCAAAAGGATGGAGATGAAGATTGGTCACTTAATTGAGAGATTGAAAGATTTTGGGGTTGATACTAAAGTTAACCCTAGGGAGGAATGTCAAGCCATTATCACTAGAAGTGATAGAACTTTAGATGAGAAAAAGATAGAGAGAAAAGAAAAAGAAGAGTTGAGTGAAAAAGATAAAGAGGTAGAGAAAGAAAGACAAGTGGTTGAGAGAAAAAAGAGAAAGAAAATTTGTGTGAAGATGAAGAAAGTGAGTGGAAAAAGAGAAGGGAAAAAGAAAGTGAGAGAAAAGAAAAAGAGGACGAGAGGAAAAAAGAAAGAATCATATGAAAAACCCCTTCCTCATCCAAAGAAGTATCATAGGAAGGAGAAGGAATTTGAGCGCTTTATGGAAATCTTCAAGAAATTGAAGATTAAAGTTCCTATGATTGAGACATTGAAACAGGTTCCTGGTTTTATCAAATTCCTAAAGAAATTCAGCAAAAAGAAGAAAAAAAAAAGAATATCCAGAAAGGAGAACACCAACATTGAAGATGGAACTTGAGCTTTATTGGGTCAAGCTAATGACGTTAAAAGAACGCTTGCTGGGAGGCAACCCAGTGGTTTAAAAACTTTAATTTTTGTTATTTGGTGATATAATTGTGAACTTTTGTTATTTTGTTTTGTTTTGGTAATGAGTTTGTTACAGCACATCATCTACTAATGGATGGTAGGTGATTGAGTATCTACTGAAGGATACTATGCTATCAGACACTTACTGATGGGTGTTGGAAGATTTTGGGTCAGGCTCGTGACGTTAAACAAGCGCTACTTGGGAGGCAACCCAGTTGATTGAATTTGTCTTTGTTTGTTTGTTTTGGTTCTGTTCTAGTTGCATTATAAGGATTGATTGTTGAATGTTTGAGTGATGTGAGAGACTAAGTGCATTGATTAAGTGAGAGTGTATAGAGTAAGTGGAAAAAATATGAGATTTGAAAAATTGAGAGTTGAAGTTGAGAGGCATTGATGGTGGACGCTTAGGGTAAGCTAGGAAGAAGGAGATTGAGTATCGCGCATGCCGCTCAGCGCCAGCTACCGCTGAGCGCGAACGCTACAGATTTTCTCTTTGTGTCTTTAAAAAGTTGGGCTCAGCGGGGGTTGGCCCATTAGGTATTTTTCTAACCCTAGGGCGCATCTAGGCCGCCACTTTCAGCCTCCATTCTTCCCAAGCACTCTCCAAAGGATTCTCTCCACTTTTTCCTTCATCCCTCTTCATAAAAACCCTTTCTCCACCCATTTTTACATCAATTCTCCATTCAAGTTTGGGGTTTTGTGAGAGCACTACTTTTAGGGGTTAATTTCTTCAAATTCATTGAACATTCTTCATGCATTAAGCATCTCCACCTAAGTAAGGACATGCATTTTACATTCTAGGATTTTGAAAGCATGATTTTGAATGAATATGGTTGTCTAAGCATGATTCTTGAGGGATTTTGATGTTTATGCATGATTGGATGAAATAATCACTGTTTGGACCGATTAAATTGCTTGATTAAGGACTGGAACTAGGAAAAATGCGTGTGGGTGGAGATTAGAAGTCAGCTAGGGCAATTATGCAGAAAAAAAAACTCTTCGCCGCTCAACGCCAGTTACTGTTGAGCACGATTTATGCAGAAGTGTGATTTATGTGCTTTCTTGCTGTTTCTTTGCACAGGTGACGTTGAGGGCTCCTATTCTGCCTTCAACGATGATAGGAAGAGTGGTAGGAAGTTGTTTGTGGTTTACTAATGCTTAACAATATTTCTTGTGGTTTTGTGAATTGTGTTTGATGTAGGGATGACCTCCTCATCAGGTAAAAGAATCAAGACTGTGGGAGCCAAGAGGAAGGAACTAGAACGTCCTTATTCTAATAAGTTCCTTTCCCGTAAGACATGAGCAACACTTACTCATTGTCCAAGATAGCATGGCCAGAGGAGCAGGCATAGGCCAGTAGAGCTGGAGCAGCTGAAGCTCCATCTATGGAGGAAGATGATGAGGATGATGATTTTGAAGATGCTGAAGAAGGAGAGGAGGAAGACTCTGATGATAGCATGAGTTGATGAGGAGCTGAGATAACATCTACTAATGGATGCTATCAGTACTAGAGCAGGATTTTTCTTATCTTTTGTTTTATATTATTGAACTTATTTGCTTCTGTTTTTAGAATAGGTAGTGATGTACTCAATTTGAAACCTATATATGATGTGGTGGTTTGATATTGATCTATGTGTGATGAGTATTGTTTGATGATGCTTTGAGATTGATTGATGTTGAGATGTTGCATAGGATGCTTGATATACAGGTGATTGTTCACAAACTTGTGAACAGATGCATGATGTTATGATTGTGGTTATGATGCTAAGTAGAATGTGTATTTGATGTATGTGGAACATGAATTAACTTGTGTGAGGTTTTCAACTCCAGAGTATTTTTGTGAATGATGACTATTACTTTGAAAGCATGAATGATTTTGCCCATGTTTCTATGATTGAACTACTTGCTTACTTGTGTCACATGATCAAGGCCATTTTTTATTACCCTTTTTCTTAGCCAATGCATGATTTGTACCCAAATGAAAAAATGCATGAAGTGTTCTACCTTTTTTGAACCTCGAGCCTTAAACAGATCCTTTGTGAAAATCTTTACCTTAAGTTAAGTTGAGAATCATTGTGTGGTATTGATAAAGGTATAAGTTTGGGGTTGTTGGGAGAATTGAAAAGGAAAGTAATGAAAAGCATTGAGCTAAGTGTTGAGCAAGTATGAAAAAAAGAAAAGAAAATAGAATGTAAAGAAAGAAAAGCTCAATGTAAAAAGGGGAAAGTTGAGAATGAGTGAGATTGGTTTGTCTAAAGAGAGATTGTATTTGAATGATAAATTTATGAATGACTCTCTTAACTCAAGGATTTTGTGATCTTGAAAAACCAATTTTTCTTCTTAGCCCAACCATGTTACAAGCCATAGAAAGTCCTTGTGATGATACTTGTCTGTGAGTATGATTGATTGTGGTAAATGAAAGGCAATTTTGTAGTATGTGACATTTGGATAGTAGAGTGAAAGAGTGACATCTATATACACGTGTGTGATTGAGTGAAACACTTTGTCTGGTGAGCAAGAATTCCATGAATACATATAAATTTGTGCTTAGTTAATTGATCATTCATGAAGATAACATCTATGGGATATTATGTGATTATGTGAACATCATGATGAGTGATTATTAATCAAAGCATGTGCACATCTTGATTGAATTCTATTTGATGAGCTGAATTGAGTAATTACTTGTCTTAGAAGAAAGAGTTTTTGATTGTGTTGAACCATTGCATTGGTTGGTGGAAGATTGAGTTACATCTTGTTTGCTTAAGGACAAGCAAAGTTCTAAGTTTGGGGTTGTGATAACGGTTGAAATACCGTTATTTTTATACTTAATTTTGATAATAAATCAACCCTTTTTGACTTAGAAACATGTTTTTGCTTTAGTTTTGTGAATAAGAGAGTTGAAGGTGAATTTAATGGTTTTGTGTTAGATTCCCTTGATTTTATAGGCTATTGGAATGATTTGAAAGAAGAGTTAAAGTACCGAATGGTTGGAATGCAGAAAAGTCAACTAGAATGCAGAAAAGTCAACCAGAGTGCAGAAAAGTCAACCAGAATGTAGAAAAAGTTACGTTGAGCGCCAGTTTTGAGTGTCGCAGCTATCGCTGAGCGTCGACGACGTGGGCATGGGCCAATTTTCCGTATTTTTAATAAACTATATAAGGGTTTAGTCGACCTAGGGTTGAGATCTTTGGACAGAAAGAGGCGAAATTACACTCCTTCTACCCCTTAGAGACAGATTTTGGATGCGGAAGCTCCAATCTTCAACTTTTAGGGTTCTATCTTTCATTCTTTTCATTATTTTCATCTAGTTTCACCATGTCTATGGTGAACTAAACCTCCATTGTTGTTGGGGAAACGATGTAATCCTTTGAAAATGTCATGTATTGAATTGATTCTTGATTATATATGCTTTACTTCATTAATTGTTAGGGTTTTTCCTCTATACTCTATGCATGCTTTGTTTAACTCATTCAATTGCATGATTATTGATTTTGTCACTATGGACACATATGAGAAAATCTAGAACTGAGGAAATTCTCCCGAAAGCAATATTACCTAGACATAGGAATAGAAGGATTGGTTGCCTTTAAGCTTTTGTGCGAATGTAATGCATGATTAATTGCTAGGGATACAAGACATTGTAAAGCAGTAATTAGGATTAGGCTTTCTTCACCGAGACATCGGGTTTAAGGTAAATTAGAAAGTGACATTAACATTAATGAAGAAAGATGAATTCATAAATACATAAGAGTGGATAAGATAAGTCGAAAACCCCAACAACATAATCATTTCATATTTTACATCAATCACTTTTGCATCTTTCAATCCAATTGATCAACACTTGCATTCATGTTTACTTTTCCGTAATATAAATACAACAATTTCGTTTACAAGTCTTATTTAATCAAGAAATCACATAACTGTTTAGGCCTTGAGTCTCTTAGAAAACGATATTTAGTCTTATCATTTATTATTAGTTGATGTGATTCGGTACACTTGCTGAAATGTTAACAAACACTTAAGACTTGACTTTGAGACATTATCAAAATTTCTTTTAGCTTTATGCTTGTTTACTATTTCTTTTTGTATATATAGTATTCAATATTTTTATATTTTTCAATTTAATATATGTTATTTTAGTTCTTTTCCGACCATCATTATTTATTTGTATTCATATATTAAAAAAATATGAAAATATAAAATAATATTATTGAAAATATATAACAACAAGTAATCTTTATTATTTTAAAATGTATTAAATAATGACACCATCATAAGACTTAAGAATTGACTTCACACCATCCAGGATAGGTCGTGATAATACATTATTATCTACCATATTTGTAATAAAAATAATAAAAATCATATACCATTTACTTTAACTAAAATATACTTTTATAGCCTGAAAATGTATGAACAAAATTACAAAAGAATACAATCATATGACCTTGTTAATAAAAAAACTACAAATACTTTATTGAAAGATATAAAAATTTGGAGTTTTAATAAAATTTAATGAAGTCTAAAATTTATTATAAAATTCAAATATTAATTATTAATCCGAAGCAATTGAGTTCAAACTTAAAAAATTTCATCAATTTCGCAAACTTCGCGAAGGTTTTCGAATATGAATAAGTACTAATTTTTTTCCTTTTTACTTTTCCGGTACCTTGTTCTGTTCTGAGCAGACCATCTTCTTGTTAAGCAAGAAAGATACGGTGATGAAATACGGTCGTGGATCACACGCACCCAACAGAGGTTCCAAATTCGCTTCCCTGTTATCAACTTCGTAGCTCACTTTCCTATTCTCGAGAGATGGTGGTGCTTCCCGTGGTGAAGCTGGCAACACTCGCCCTCAAAACCGCGTGTAAACCAATCGCCAGCAGGCTCAAGAAGGAGGCCGGTTACCACCCTAAGTTTCGCAGCTTCATAATCGCCATTGCCCAGGTCCCACTTTTCTTTCTCCCTCCCGCACGTGTCTTATTTCCGTTTTCACACTCGCACGTGGGTTATTCTGTGCTGTGTGTGACTCTGGTTCTTCCTTGGCTCAGGCCAATCACAGATTGACGACGAGAGTGCAGAGAAGAATCTACGGTCGTGCCACCGATGTTGCAATCCGTCCTTTGAACGAGGAGAAGGCTGTGCAAGCTGCTGCGGATTTGCTTGGAGAACTCTTTGTGTTCTCGGTAATGATAACATAACGTTTTCCTGCTTCATGTTGTGCTTCATACCATTACTATCATGTTCGTTATGTGTCGAGCATTGTCTTCAACCTGTTTGTGTGTTTTACTGTTTTGATCATCACTGAATTCTGATAGAAGGAAATCCCACTTTGATTAGTGATAACGCTAAAATAGCATTTACGTGATTGACAAATCTTGAGGTATTTTTGGATAAACTTTTTCATAAAGAGAAAAAGAAAAATTATATATAGACTAAAAGTAATTTATATATAAGTTAGAAAATAGAAACACTAATATGATATATTTTTGTAAATTAAATTATATATAAGTTAATTTTATTTTATGGAGAAACTAATTTCGTTTTTCTTTCTTATTTTGTTCTTCAATACATCTATGTGAAATTTATAGAAACATACTCTTAGATCAAGAATTAACTTTTTAATTGAGTTTGGTTCAAGTTCAAATTATTAGACAGTGCCGAAACTTATCAGTGTGGTTGTTGTATGGCATATCGTTTTCTTTTTTATTAGGTTATTCTCAATTTTAGAAATTTCACGCTTGCAATATTCTTCGGTATAGTATGTATACAGTTCAATGGACATGTTCCCCCATTGTTTTAAGACTTTTTCTCAGACTAGTTCGACTCAGTTGAAAGGTACTAAAGTCTGGTCAACGATTGTTTCTACCAACTATAGAAATTGGGTTGTGTTAATTCGACCTTAGGTTCAACATATCAGTTACTTGTTCCCAATTCCTTGGTATCGGTATAGTACATATGGGTAAGGGGCAATCCTTACCCATTAGCTAGTTGGGTCTAGTTGTGAAAGTATGGTTCTCGACCCCTACATACGGAAACACTATGAATTCCACTATAAATTCTAATTTATATATATATATATATATATATATATATATATATATATATATATATATATATATATATATATATATATTTCTAATAAGAGCACTCTGGACCAATGTTGAAGATCTTTTGACTACCATTTGAATCTGTACAAATGACACTTCTGTTCATTAAACTGATTGACCCTTTAGATAGTTGTTTGAAAAGTTTTCCTTTAAAAGTACAGAAGGGATAACTTATGTTATGGAAGAGTCGGTTCACCTTCTTTCAAACTTTGCAGGACATATATAAAACTTCATAGAAATAAAAGATCAAATAGTTTGTGTGCATTTTTTCCCGTGTTTGTTTTCATATTGAAAGATGAATTCCCAGTTTGGTTAGCTTTGATCCAAGTAGAGATGAGATAATCTGTCCCGTATTTAGTCCCTTCAAAAGGAATATGTTATAACCCCTTTGTCAGATTAGGGTTTTTAACTCTTTCAGAGTTTAGTTTTCAGTTATTTGGTTTGTAACAAATATGTTGTTTGGGTTATAAAAACCCTAACTTTTGATAGTAATGGTAAGTAGAAATATTCAGATTACTGTGTTGAAAATTGTGCAGTGTTACCTGAGTTCAGGCAGTATTAGCCGTGAGTTGTGTCGTTGCACTGCTGTAAGGAAAGGAGGCAGTGGGAAAATTGATAGAATAGGTTGTAATCACGTGAAGAGGTGGAAACGGTGAAAGATTGTGACTGGAAGAGGTGGAAAAGGTTGAAGACAGTCAATTGAAGGAAGAGAGTGACAAAGGAAATTCAGTATAAAGAAGGAGACCGTTACAGAATACCATTAGTGAATGCTAGCCGTATATGGCAGGGAAAGCTACTGTTCCTTAAATATATGCACAAGGTACTGGGAATTGAATTAATAGATTTGACTTGTGCAGAGACACCTTGGATGAATATTTTGTTGGGAAGGTCTCAGCTCCTCAATATTAGACGTTCGTTCAATTCATTGCCCAAAAATTCGGTCATATTAGCTTGCTTTTTATTGCCTCTGGTATTAAATTGAGTTATGGTTAATTCTAGGATGTTTTAAGAGAATGCTTGTGTACTTTTCAATTTACTCCCACGAAGCACCTAAGCCAAATAGAGCCATTCTATGAAAAGCTGTCTATGGCCTGTGTGTATGTTTTTGCCATTGTCTAAAAGTATTTATAAACTTGTGTAGGCTAGGTTCTTAATGGACTTCCCTTGTCTAATAGAAGAGAAGAAAAAGATTTAAACCAGAAAATGAGATTTGAATTATATTATTTGAGTGTGTGAAAGAGTCCTCTACGATCAAAGTTGTTCTGATTTTAAAAACTACTAGGCTTTGTATGTATTAACCAACAAATATCTGTCTGAATGGTAGCATCCAAGATTACTGTCGACCATATGAAGATTGTGATTTGATAACCAATGTGAACAACTTGTTTGACTTTTAATCCCATTTCATTTTTGTGATTTTAAAAGAATATTGCAAATATATACGTACGAAGTTCTTACCATAAAATTGTAGAATTTCCACTTTCTTTCATCCATCTGTGCATCTATCTTTGTATCTGCCATCACCAATTTGTCTTCCTCATAACATAAAACAGGAGTTTTTGCACAACATAAATTTAATTTCCTTCTATTTAGGTTGCTGGAGCTGCTGTCATTTTTGAGGTGCAAAGAAGTTCAAGAGCAGAAGCAAGAAAGGAAGAAATACGTAGACAGGAAATACAGGTTGTCTTTCTGCCTTCTCTGTTATGGATGATCCTTTGTGAGGGTGAAAAGTTGAGGGATTCATTGAAGAAAAGTTGGTCTTGTAATCAAATATTTTCTCTGAATGCTATCAAGGATGGAGGTTTAAATTTGGATTTTTGCCATCTCATCTACGCTATACTTTTACCAACCTATCTATTTAGTCTTGTTTACTTTCATTGGAATTGGAGGAAAAAGTTATTGGGGGACCAAAAATATTCTAAATCTCATGGACGTACTCAAGTTTTTGTGACTTTGCACTTTTGCAGGCAATACAGACGAGGAATGAAGAGTTGGCTAGAGAAATGGAACTTCTTGCACACAAACTTGAAAAGCTGGAACAACTTTCTAGAGGCCGAGGATTATTTGGCACTCTTAACTTCGGACCCACTCATGTCTCCGAAAATACAAAATCCAATTGATTGCTGCAACTAAGCATTGACCACAGATTTTGTTAAACAAACCATTGCTCTTGGTTTGGAAAGGAAACATAACTGATAAAATAGCAGAACACATAAATTCTGCCTGCTAATTACAATTTTCTAGGCTTTGGATGATCTATACATATGTTTCCTCCAAAATTTTGTTCATCCTCATGGTAGCTCAAATGATATTGTAATTTGTAGCAATTGTCTGATATTCTATAAAACAAATACAAATCAGATACAAGTTGTTTCCTTGGCTCTTAATGAAATACTACATATAAAATATAACCTTAAATGAGTTAGACTACATGATATAATTTATATTGATGTTCTGCAGTGCCACCTGATATACCAGAAAGAAAAATACAGTGCAGTGTATAGAAAACAACCGAAATACAGCTAAATATGATTTAATTAATAAAAATTTAAGAATATATAAAATTGATTAAATACGATTTAATAAAAAATTGATAAATCAAATTTTAGATATAATTTAATAGGATTTACTTTGTTACTAGAAATAAAAATGGAATTTAGTTTTTATTAAATAGAAACAAAAGCTAAATGTGGGTGTTGGGCGAAGATAGAATAAAACTAACTTCAAAATATAGATATTGAAGTGAGAAGCTTACTTTCAAAACTTAAGAGAGAGGTGGCACCAATTTAATTTTAGGCTTAATACCTCTTTTGGTCCCAAGAAAGAGGGGGAATGTTCAAAGTGGTCCTACCTTTTTAAAAAAGTTGAAAACTGTCTTAAGTTGTGAAAAAACGAGTCAAGTTAATCCTTTTTGCTTATGGCGTCAAAAATGTAACGATGTAATGTCCTTCTGGACAAAACATAATGACCTCTCCAGTTCTTGTCATTATGTGGCACTGTGAGGTTAAATGACGTGTCAATTTTGAATTTTTAAAATTAAAGTTAATGATGTGGGAATGTTTTAACATAGCGTTAAAAGAAAAAAGATTTAGGTTAGAATCAATTCGTGATTTGGGGTTGAAGAATTTGGTGAAAGTGGTGTTGAAATTAGGATCGTGGTGTTTTGTTGAAGGTGCAATTTCAAGAGCGTAGCTGAGGTCAGTGTTTTTCTTTGTATAATTTTGTGATTCCTATCTCGCCACTACCACTTTCCTCACCTCAATGGTGACGCATAAAGCAAATGGCCATGGCTAGGGGTTTTGAGACTCACACGAGAGAAGAACAAGTGAGAAACAGGATGCAAAAAACAAATTGGGGATTTTCCAATTTAGGGTTTTTCCAATTTGGAATAAGGATTTTTGATTGAGTTTCTTTCGCGGTGGCACCAGAATAGAAGGACACTAAAAAATTGGGGATCTTCCTTAGGGTTCCAAAATTGGGGCTTTTTCCAAATTAGGGTTTCTTAACAAATATAATCAGGATTTTCAGATATTATAAAAAGAAATACTTTATCGGGTTTTAATTTCCTTTTTTTAATCAAACTATAATAATTCTTCCTGTTGTTTGCCTTCTGCTTGTATCATTCAACCTGTGTAAACCACTCTTTCAAGTAAAGAAAGTGGTACAACTTTCATAAACCACTCTTTCAAGTAAAGAAAGTGGTACAACTTTCATAAGCCACTATCAATCACTGTAATAAGAGCTAAATGACTATGAACCTTAAGCACGAACAAGGGAACAATGGATCAAAATTCACTACAGATATATAATTTGTAATCAATTAAAGAACCCCAAATTTGGTTCATGCTATCTTGCCCCTAGGAAGAAGTCATTCCTATCTCGTCACAACCACTTTCCTCACCTCAGGGACCAAGTTGCACGAACCCAAACCCTAACCCCTATTTTTTAACCTTTGCCAAAACATTATCACGTAATCAATTTTTTTGTCCCAATTTTAATTTTACATGTCATTTAACCTCACAGTGCCACACAATAACAAAAACTAGATATGTCATTATGTTTTGTCTAGGGGGACACCTACACCGTTACATTTTTTATGTCATAAGAAAAAATGATTAACTTGACCCGTTTTTTCACAACTTAGGACCATTTCTATTTTTTTTAAAAAGGTAGGACTACTTTGAACATTCTTCCCCTTTCGAGGAACCAAAAGAGGTATTAAGCCTTAATTTTAAAAAGAACTCTCCTTTTAAGCTTTCGTGGGAATCTGGTTCCACGAGTCATATATTAACACACCAAGATTAGTCTCAGTGTGAATCCATAAAGTTTTAGGATCATCACAGTCAATTAAAGTATATTTTCTAAGGGTGTGTTCACTTTATAATATTGATTAAGGGAGAGTGGGTAGATGAATTTGAAAGGATTTGAGAGTGAATTGATTGTTGTTCTTTTAGAGAATTTGGAGGTGAGTGAGAGTGAATTTGAAAGTAAATTTTGTGAAAATTAGTGTAGAATTTCACCGATACAAGTTATAACAGATAAAAAAATTGTTTAATTGGTAAAAATTAAAGATTACCAAAATACTCCTAATTATAAAAGTTATATAAAATAATAATTTTTAATGTTATATTTAATTGTAAAAATGTTTATAAGGAGAAAAAAAATAAAAATTAATTTTTACAGATTATATCTATATTTTAATTTGAATTTTACTAATCAATAAAGTAAAATAATATTAATTATTTTTGTAATTATGTCTTTTATGACGTGAGTTATTATAAATTTTTAAAAAATAATAATCAGGTTATTAAAAAGTTAAAATTAAAATTAATTTCAATGTAAAAAATTATTTATACGTTTTAAAATTATCTTAAATAGTTAAATCAAAAGAAATATGGTTGCTGATATAAAAATTGTTACATAATAAGAAACTGGTAAATTTAACTAAATGACATTAAATTATGTAATATGAAAATAAAAAAAATAACGAAGGAAAGTTACTTTAATTATGTATAATGTAAAAATAAAACAAATTTAATGTTAAAAGAAACATTATATAAAAAATTTGCTGTGAAGCTATGTGGGGGGAGGAATAATTGTGCTTTGTTAAATGCTGTGCTTAGAAAGAGGGTTTTCATCATAATTATCCTCAAAAAACGCAGTTGATCTTGTAAATCAATCTCCTCCAATTCTTCTTAACAGTATTTTCTCTTCAAACAAACATAGTATAAAACGAACGTAGTATAAGGGAATTTACAGTTCAGAAGAATTAGCAAGAACGATTGACAATTTAAAATCTTCTAGTTTTGAAGCATTTATACGTAAAAGAAGACGATTATTTGAAATGATTTCCGATATATCAATTTCTTTGAATTAGGGATGATATATAGATATTTAAATTGATTTAAATTAAATCTCATTTTTATTCTTTTACAATTTTAATAATTTCAATTTTCATATATAAAATATTATAATATTATGTACTGGAATTCAGTTTTGTTTCGTTAATAACAGTAATATTAAAATAAAAATAATCATAAATAATAAAATAATAATTTTGAATTTTTGAAATTTCAATTTTTAATTTTAATTGTTTATATTTTGATATTTATTATGTTTCAAATTGTATCTAAGCAAAATATTTTTTTATTAGATATGGTTATTTTAAAAAAAATATTTTTTAAACATTATTATTTGATTTTATTTAAATATAAATTTATTTTATTTTCAAAATTAATTTTAATCTTTTTTCTTTATAATCTTTTTTATCAATAAATATATTATTAATAAATATCATTTATATTATTTTTATATTTCAATAATTTTTACTTTATATCAATTAAAATAATTTTTTATCTATTATATTTATTAAATCTTTTACAAAAATTTATAAATTTTATTTCTAAATTTATTATGAATCACATTTTAATTTTTTGAATAATAATATCACGACACATTTTTACCTTTATTTAACATAAATTATAAAAATAAAATAATTAAAAAGTATAAATTTTTATATTATTTATAAAATAAAAATAAAAAATAAATAAAAATAATGACATACTTAGACGTGTCAAAAAAATCTTTTATTAATATCTTTTAAAGAAAAATAAACAGAAAAACTTTTCTTCTTTTTCATTATTTTTATACCTTATTTAAGGAAAAGTATTCATTATTTTTATGCTGTGTTATAAATGTGATTTACAACCTTTATACATAACACTCAGCTTTTTCTGTATGTAATGTCAATCAAGTCTGATCCACCCACTTCTGCAGGTTTTATAAACAGCAGAAACCGTACAAACGAAACTACCCTTCCAAAGCTAACAACATAACACAAAGGATAAAACCCTAATGACAGAATGCAACGTATAAGCAACATGTTATTTATTTTGCAAATATTTGGAGACTAGTTATAGCTCTTATAATTAAAGAATACATAAAGTTTTTTTAATTAATTTCTAATAATGTTTACTTTTTATCGAATGTATATGTTTTCTAGTTCATTGATAAAGTTACATTTTAAATTAAAATTATTTTCTTCTTTAAGTATTAAATATATTCTTTTATTTACATCTTATTACTAATCTTATTTTTTCAATGAAATTATGTTACTATAATGTTTTATATTTTGTGTATCAAAATTAAATCTAATATATTTTATTTTTGCCTTTGTCTAAACATTATGTATGATAGATATACAATGATACATTTAAATAGCTTTTACTTTGCTCTAAATAAAAACTTAAAATTTAAGATTAAAATAAATAATCTAATCAAACATATTGAAATGACAAAAATATTATTCTCAACAAAAATAAATTGAACCACAAAAATTCTCTTAAAAGTATGATGAATATTTAAAGGACTAGCTTAATTGTAGTTTTTTTTGGTGAATTACAATAGAGCAGTCATCCCACCTCTGGAAAGTTTTTTCCTACACTTCCAAAATTCTAATATTATCTCTTCCTTTAATAAGTATCGAAATTCGAAAACTGGTCAAGAAACTTACTTAAACAGTTTTGTAGATAGTTTTTTTCATTTTAATTTTTTTAATTTACTTTTTATTTAATAATAGTAATAATGAAAAATAACAATAAAATATATTAAAAAAATTTAAAAATTTAATATTTTAAAATTAGAAACAAATTTGAAAATTTTTTTTATTTAAATTTAATAATAGAAAAATTATTTTTCTTACCTAATAAATATTTAATAAATTTATTATTTTTAAATAATTTTGTATAAAATAATATTTTTATTAATAATAATAATATTTTTTATTACTAAATTAAAATAAATATTTTTTTAATTTAAAATAATAAATTTTGTTTTTAATTTTTTAATATGTTTTATTATTATTATTTTTTATTATTAATAAATAAAAAACATAAAAATAGACTAAAAAATTAAAAAAAAGAATTTTTTAGTTGACTTTTCGAAAGTTGATAAAAAATTCTTTTTTTTAAAAATCTTTCTTAATCAATTTTTAAAAATCGGTTAAATAATTTTTTTAATTGGTTTTTTAAAATCTGTAATTATTAATTAAAAAGATAATATTAAAATTTTAGAGATAGAGAATAAACTTTAGAGGTGGGGAGAGAACTGCTGGTGGTTACAGTAAAGACATTTACTGTGACAAAACAAGTTAAAGTATGATAAGGAATAATTAGAAAAGGCACAGACCAAAATTTCTTGCGTCTAATTGAAGTTTCCAAGGTGCAAAAGATCACCACATCATTAATATTATTATTTATTATTAATAATAAATAGAAAAATAAAATAAAAATCTGCAAATTCAACGTAGGAATTGAGGGCTTCCATTTCCACGATTGGCTTCTCTGAGTCTCTCTCACTCGTCGTGAGCTGATCCCAGTGGAGCCGTCATCTACAGTCATCTTTCCCCTTTCTACGTCGTCGTTTTGCACCCCATTGCTCCCTTCTCTCCAATTCAAGATCAAAGGTAAAATACCCATCGAGCTAATTTCGGTTGAACTTGTTTTAAGTTCAACGTAGATGTAGAAAGCCCCAAACTTTGTCAATTGGGTTGCTGTTTTTCATTTGGGTGCACCGTCAATGTTGATTTTTTTGTGTCACTTTTTTTTTTTCTGAAGAGTTTTATTGTGGATTGTGGTTTGATCAGTGACATGCATAAAACTAGATTCTGTTATGTACATGTTTGTGAAAAACGTTTGTCTAAGTTAGCCCAATGCTTACGAACTGAATCAGCCTCGGTTGCATGTTACATTTTTAAGATTTTTCTGATGTGATGTTATTTAATTGTGCTAATTAATGTCCTACATTGGTTATTGTGTGATAATTGTTCTAGGAAGGTATGATGAGAGAAAGTTCCAAGGGCAAGTTTGGATCCTCTTCTATTCAATCCATGAAGGAGAAGGAAAAACACCTGGTGGATAAAATTCAAGGGATTTTCAGCAATCTTCAGTGTGCAAGAAAAGAGGGCAGGGGTAGTGACATTGTGATCTTTGAGGAGCAGATGCATCAGCTTCTCCGCGAGTGGAAGGCGGAACTGGAGTCTCCAGCCACCTCCTTAGCTGTATGTATTTAGGTTTTCGGACATGGCTTATTATTATGTCTGTGCTTTCTTTGTTCATCTCAAAGAAGAGTTGACGGTTGTTGTAATATGTTCTGGCAATAACATTCTGTAGGATGGAAGCTTTGATTCGTTTACCAGTGAACTTGCCCAACTGTTGCAAGTGATTGAGGAGAAAGATGATGCAACTAGTCCATTAACAAAACCTGGGCCGTTGAAGACTGAGCTCCAAACAAGTAACATTAATGACAACAATTTTCAGTTTTTTCAGGAGGTAAGTTTCTTTAACTAGTGCAGGACTCATTTTTGTATTTGTGGTTTGTTTCCTTACCCTATTCACTAAACTTTACCAGCACTATTTTTCTTTATTATACTTGGCTGTTTGCTTTTGTTATATTTGAAGATGGAAATAATGTGTTTTGTTAATCCATACAAGTATTTTCTAAATGGTATCAATTCAACCATATGGAAAAATGTGCCAAGGTCAGGTGAAGCTTGTGTTTGCTGACTGAATTTTAGAGGTGTAAAAGTAGAAGGATTATATGTTTTAACTGGCGAATTTGGTTATATCATGCCAACACAGGACTTTTGGTTACATCAAAAGTGTTCACTTCAAATAGTTCGAGTGCTTTTCTTGGTACTAGATAGTTAACCAAAAAAAATATAAAATCAAGGAGAACTTTTGAAGTTATGAAACCCATTGGTTAAGATATTTTCCCAACTTTGTGTATATAGAAATTGAACACGAGTCCAACGCCATAAGTGCAAGGAACATCAAGTTGTTGAAAGTTTTAGTCAGAACATGCAGCCTCGTTTACATTTTAACTTCTAGGTTGCTTCCAACTTGTCAAACTTCATTGGTTGAGGGAGAGATACAGAAAAGTGAACCCTTATAAAATACATCTAGCTAGGAATAATTAACAACTTAATTGGTTAATGCTTGAGTGGTTTGTTGTTCCTAAAACAAATTCCTCTCTTGCAATTTTCTCAAAAAAAAAAAAAGAAAAAACTAATGCACATGTATAAAGAAATACATGCATGAACCAAAAGTTCTATTTTTTGAATAATATTTCTGTGCTTTAATAATTGGTACTTGGTATCTTGCAGAAACATTTTGATGATAACCAACCTCTAGGTCATAATTTCGAAGGCTCTGCTTCAACTCTGTACAACAATGCTTTTAATAACTCAGATATGGAACAGTTGGATTTTCATCCATTCAGTTTAAATCAAGATATGAATCACAACCAAGTTGGTCACAACTCTGATTTGATTGGTCAGGTGGATTTATATCAGGACCTCGGGCATAACACAGAAATTAAACACTCAGAATCAAATCAATTTAGCATAGAAGGTTTTGATTGTAGCCAATTCTTTGGAGCTGAGGATACTGTGCATCATGGAGAAAACATTATACCTAACATTCTTCCAAATATCTGCCCTCCACCATCTGCTTTCTTAGCTCCAAAATGTGCCCTGTGGGACTGTTTCAGACCCGCTCAAGGGGTAGAATGGTGCAGGAACTACTGTAGCAGTTGTCATGAGCTGTTGGCAAATAATGAAGGTCTTCCTGGCATGACTCCAATTTTACGACCAGGGGGCATTGGTGTAAAAGATGGTCCTTTGTTTGCTGCTGTTCTTGCGAAGACCCAGGGAAAGGAAGTGGGCATCCCCAGTTGTGAAGGCGCCGCATCAACTAAATCTCCCTGGAATGCTCCAGGTGAGTACACCAAATTTATTACCTCTCTGTTGTATATCACTGCTTCATTTTAGGATAAAGAATACACACATTGGTCATGTGAAAATCTTTGACATTGTTATCCAATCAGAGACTTTGATGTATTGAAAGTTTGTTGATTGTATTATAACTACCATAAAATTGTGCTAAGAATAATTTGGCTGATAATGTAGAACTTTTTACATTGACTGTGTGTATGAATTAAATTCTTAATTATGTTGAATTGTTCATTAAAGCTTCTCAAATTCTACCTTTAGGCTTGTCTAATGAATGGGTTATAGAAGAAATTGTTACTGTCCATGTTTTATTGTTTTTCATCTACATTGTTTAGGTTTGAAATGTTACCTTTTCTCTGGTGCAGAGTTCTTTGATCTTTCTTTTCTTGAGGGTGAAGCTATTAGGGAGTGGCTATTCTTTGACAAGCCTAGAAGGGCATTTGAAAGTGGAAACAGAAAACAAAGATCACTTCCAGATTACAGCGGACGCGGTTGGCATGAGTCAAGGAAGCAGGTGATGAAAGAACATGGAGGACAAAAGAGGTCCTATTACATGGACCCCCAGCCTCTTAGTTATCTGGAGTGGCATTTGTACGAGTATGAGATCAACAACCACGATGGTTGTGCATTATACAGACTAGAATTAAAGCTTGTTGAGAAAAAGAAAAGTCCTAAAGGAAAAGTGACCAAGGAATCTCTTAATGATTTACAGAACAAGATGGGACAGCTTACTGCTGCTGTTCTATCATCTGATGATGGAATACCCATCAAGGGAAAAACAAATGCCAAGTCTGAGAATGATGGATCTCCAGAAAATTAAATCAATACACAATCTGGTGATTTTACCATATGACTGACAAACTTGTACATATTTGAGGATATATCACAGCATGTGAAAGTTTCTTACTTTCCTTCATCAAGGTAAAAGGCAAATGGAATTCTCTTTTGGTAGAATGAGCTCACACTCTTGTGCTGAATTTGTCGTTAATTATACTTTTGATATTGGCGTTATTTGAAGTCTACTCATAAGAAATTCGTTATGTGCTTCATAGATTAGAAGTTAGATCTATGTTGTTAGGAAGACTCTGCATACTTTCTGATGGGTCAGTGGAAGACTCTGCAAATTTCTGACATATTCTTAAACTAATTAGCATTTATTTGGTTGTAAATGTTCTCTAATTTATGGATTATTTTCAACGTATATAAGTAGTACAATGCTGCAATTCCATGAGGGAATGCAAACTAGAGTGGGGAAAATTTATTGAAATGGTGAAATTTTCAATGTTGTTTTCGAAGAAAATGAGCTAAATATAATTTTTTTTTATCCATATGGCTAAATCCGTGGAATGCAGGACTTCAAAATAAGGAAGTTGGCTAATGAATTTATTATACAATGCAGTGAAAAAAATGTGTTTGCATGCATAACTTTTCTTACTTTTTTAATAGAAGTTGTTTGTGTGTACAATCTTGGTTTTTTAGTAATAGGCTGTTTTCATGGAGGATTTTCCCTTTTTCAATTAGAAAATGTGTTTCTATGCATAACGTCTATTTTTTTTTTTGCTTTTTTTTTTTTTATAAAAGGTATCAGAGATTTACAGCTTCTGTTTATTTATTTACTTACTACTTTTGTTTAATTTATTCTGTGTATACAAATTATCCTGTGTATATGAAAAAAAAAGTATTTATGAAAATTTGACAAGTTAATATTATTTTTTAGGTCTTCTTCGCTCTAGTAGTTTATTTGTGGAGTTTTAGCTAAAAGTAACCGACCTGCAGCAGGAGTGAAAACTTAAATATGATTAAAACCAACTTGTAATACGAAGTTTCATAAATGTCTTTATTTTGTTTCGGTTTATTGAAATAATATTCGGTATTTCTTTTAGTTAAGAAAAAAAAATCACATCTCCTCAAATTGTTTATTGTCTAAAAATTCATTAAATTCATAAAAATTATAATTTAGTAAGAAAATTTGGATTGTATAAAAAAAGTTCCAAAATGATAATATTAAATAAAAATTAAAAAACAACTTGGAGCCAATAAAATAAATTTCAATTTAAAAAATGCACGCATAGATAAAAAAATTCACATATTTTATCTAAGAAAATAAAAAATAACAAAAGTATTGTAAACATAAATGATAGAGAAGTTTTTGCTTAATAGATTAAACATGTAAAAACAGAAGTAGTGATATAAATGATTACTTCTACGAGGAAAACAAAATTAAAAACGTGCATGAAATATTATTTTTACTAAACAAAAAGAGAAAATAAGATATGGAAGAATTACTTCTATTTAAAATAAAATTCGTATATGCAAATACATTTTTAATAATAAAAGAAAAAAAGGAAAATTATTAATGCAAGTCATTCACTACATTATAATTAGCAGTTGTACATTAGAATACGAATTTATTTTATCTTTTCTGAAGTTTTGCTTCAAAATAAGATTTATCCATATATCATTAATTTTTTATACTTTTACCCTTTTTTTTCTAAGTGGAAGTGAAAATCACACTATTTTGTTTAATTCCCCCAAAGGTAAAGTTATTTAAACTAAGTAAAATAAAATGGAAAATAAAAAGAAACATTAAATAGAACGGAAAGTTCTAAACAAATACATTTTGTAACATTTATGCTAGATGATAGTAAAATCCTTAATACAACCATTTAAGATTAACGAAACTGAAATTTTCATTTATTTGTTTAAACAAGTCAAAAGTAAGATTCAAAATTCCATAATTAAATCAAAGTGTACATTATTTCACAAAATTCTTTATTTAAAATAAATTCATTTATAAAACAAGTTATTTTTTTAATCAATCTAAAGTTTTTTCAGTTAAATATTCTAATCAACGTTTCCAACAAAATCGGTTCCCTACATTTTCATACATATATACATACATGTATATACGTTTATTGTAGTTAAACACACATATGGAAGAATAATTAACATAAACAATAAACATATAATCAATAATATACATCAATAATAATATCTCACTGATGATATTACATACATTAACTCATTCACTATCAACAAATATTATACTGTCAATCAATAAAACTCCACCAAAGTAATCTACAAGCACCACATATTTAATAATAGAACAATCACTACAACAATTCTTTGAAATACTGATGAAAATAAATGTTAGTAAATTTAAATTATCAATAAATTTTAAAATTTTAATTATCGACATATTTTATTGATATATTTATTATTGACGACATATTTCATTTATTAATGAATTTTTTTCATCGGTAACATTCATTGATAATTTTAAATCTAAAAATTTGTCGCTAACATTTGTCAATAACTTAGAATATTTATTATTAACAGATTTGTCTGTCAATAAATATGCTAATAAAAGGAACAATAAATTTCTTGTCCACGTCATTTCATCTTCTTTCCTTCAATAATTCTATCTTCAAAATCCTAAATCACCAACAGATATGCACGAAAGTCACCATGCACCTCCATTGCACAAGCATCAAAACTAATTTTCAAACAACAATAGAACTAAATCGTTAGGGTACTTCACAAGTGCCACCGTTCTCCAATCCACTAGACAAAAATGCAAATCATCTGTTTAAGTAGCATAAGCTGCCAAAAGGCTCGTATCACTGTATCTCCTCCGTTGGACGAACCACCAACAAAGTGCGACCACGCAACACCTATTCAACCACCTTAACCATATTGCATCGCCATCAACTCATATATGCACCTTGAAGTGGTTCGAACAAACCTTAAAGCACAAATATGTAACCATTACATGCAGCAAATCACAAACGCACACCATTGGAGCTAGCATCAGTAGCAAACCAAACTACGATGCTCTCATCAAACTACCAACCTCTTGTGCAAACCATGCTCCAAATCACAAATCCATCTCACAATAACATAGCCACATTGTGCAGTAAGCCCTAATTGTGCCACTACCACACACAAAGCCATCTCCACCAGATCTTTATCTTCTTGTGCACCATCACCTCATTGCCTCACCATGAAATGTGAATCCATTAACGAAAGCAAAATGAAACACCAACAAATATCCATGCATAAATTCACTAGGAATAAAGAAAAACTAATGTATAAGAATCTGAGATGATGGGTTCTCCACGTGATGCTCAGGGGAATGCATTCTCCACTGGTGATTGAGGATTAAATGAGATGTGTTCTCTCCTTTCGTTGTGATGTTCGTGTGGAGGAGGCGAAGGAGGATAAAGTAAAAAACTGGAAAGCTAAAAGAAAGAAAATGAAGAGAGGAGAAAAAAAAGATAAACCAGTTCATGATATTTACAAAAAAAAATTACTAATAAATTTATAAACTATAACATTGTCATCAAACTACCAGCCTCTTGTGAAAACCATGCTCCAAATCACAAATCCACCTCGCGATAACATAACCATATTCTGCAGTAAGCCCTAATCGTGCAACCACTACACACAATGCCATCTCCACCATATCTCCATCTTCTTATGCACCATCACCTCATCGCCTCACCATGAAATGTGAATCCATTAACGAAAGCAAAATGAAACACCAACAAGTATCCATGCACAAATTCACTAGGAATAGAGACAAACTAATCAAATATAAGAATAGATTAGCCAAATATGAGATGATAGGTTCTCCACGTGATGCTCAGGGGAGATGCATTCTCCACTGGTGATTGAGGGTGAAATGAGATTTGTTCTCTCCTTTGGTTGTGATGTCTGTGTGGAGGAGGTGAAGGAGGATAAAGTAAAAAAAATATGGAAAGCTAAAAGAAAGAAGATAAAGAGAGGATAAAAAAAGATGAAACAGATAATGATATTTACTAAAAAAATTTAGGTTTAATAGGTTCGGAAGTCCCTATATTTGTAGGTTAGTTTTAATTGGGTCCTTCAATTTTGGAAGTGATCAATTCAGTCCCTGTTTTGGTAAAATTGAATCAATAACGTCCTTGCCGTTAATTTTAGTAAACGACGTTAACTTTCTAGCGAGGTGCCATGCTGAGGTGGCTTTTAATTAGCACGTGGCACGTTGTGTGGAAACCTTCTCCCCTTCCCCTTCCCCTTTCCCGAAACCTTCTCCCCTTCCCCTTCCCCTTCCCCTTCCTCTCCAACTCCAACCTCACCTTCTCCCATCTTTGGGAAACTTTCTTCTCGCCCTCCCACACCCACCTCTTCAACATCTACATCCACGCCCATCCCCCAATCCAACCGTCAAGCGCACCTCCCTTGCCTCCCCATCTCTCATCGTCGCTCGCCGTCTCATTACTGTCGCACTCCTCCACAACCCCCTCAACCTCTACTTCGCCCTCTGCCGTCGTTTCGGAGTTGCGGTGGCGCACTAATGTCTACGGTTCAGGTTCGTGACAGAATCGACATATCTGATATCGAGAGAAGCATCTTTGATAGGCTTCTTGCCACTCTTCGCCACTTTGATCTCAGCTCCATGTCGCGGGTGGCTGGGTTCGCGACAAGGTCACACACTCCATTCATTTTTAGCCCTAATTCCTTCCTTGTTATTCTTTTTGTCCTCTTTTTATTTGTTCTGTTCTGCAGCTTCTGGGAAAAGAGTGCTATGACATCGATATCACTCTCTGGACAATTTTTTTTTCTTCCAAACTATTTCGCAATATGCATAATTAAGTGTTTACTTTTTTTTGTAAAGTTTTTTTTTTATTATTATCCTTTCTTTTTGCAGCAATATTCCTGACCAGTCCAAACATTTGCAGCAACTCCTTTCTTTTTTCAATTTCTTTTTATGTTGGAATCACATATATGCAATGTTGGTGTTATTTGTTGTAATGTCTGACAGTGGTTTGAGAAAAATAAAAATAATATGGAGGTGCTGCCAAGTGCCATATTTAGGAGGAATCTGGCCGGAGAAAAAGTTGTCGCCGAGGTAGAGGTAGCGGAGGAGGGGCGCGATGGCGACAGGGAGATGGCGTGGGTGTGGGAGGGCGAGAAGAAAGTTTCCCAAAGATGGGAGAAGGTGAGGTTGGAGTTGGTGGGGAAGGGGAAGGGGAAGGGGAGAAGGTTTCGGGAAAGGGGAAGGGGAAGGGGAGAAGGTTTCCACACAACGTGCCACGTGCTAATTAAAAGCCACCTCGGCATGGCACCTCGCTAGAAAGTTAACGCCGTTTACTAAAATTAACGGCAAGGACATTATTGATTCAATTTTACCAAAATAGGGACTCAATTGATCACTTCCAAAATTGGAGGACCCAATTAAAACTAACCTGCAAATATAGGGACTTCCGAACCTATTAAACCAAAAATTTATTAATAAATTTATAAATATTACCGACTGTACTTTTACTAAAAAATTTCAACTTGTCAAAAATCCATTAGAAAAACCAATAACTTTTTTAGGTTTTCGAAGAAATTTAATCGTTAATAATACTTATTTTTTTTCTAATAAACTCGCAAAAATATTCAACTTTTACAAACTATTTATTTATTTAATTCATGGATATAATATTAATAAAATAATATCATATAGAAAATGTGTTACAATCTCGATTCTAATAAAATTTGATTTGATTTTTATTATATATTATACAGTATGACTGTCCGGTCAACCAAAAATCGGACGGTCAACTAGCTTATGGTTTCACACGAGTTGGTTGATGAACCGATTGGTTGGATTACAAACAGATAGTGTTGTCAAAACGGGCCACCCGACCCAACGTAACCCGACCCACCACGGGTTGGCCACTTAGTGAATCAACCCAACCTAACTCATTTATTAGCAAGCCGAAAAAATTCGAACCTAGTCCGCCCCACCATGGATTGGTAGGTTAAATGGGTTGGCCCAATGACTCACTCAATTACAAGTTTTTTTTAAATCCAACAAAAATTACAACTTTTTTGTAATTCAAATTTAAATAAGTTCATTCTAAAATGATGTTAAACTCCAAAGACAATTTAAAATAAAAAAATTAACATACAACTCATGTAATCCAAAAGCAAACCCAAAAAGTGAATAAATAAGTTTATAATATTGATAATTTTTGTGTTTTATCCATTTATAAGATTAAAGTCTCAAAAGATAAATTTATAATATTTTGCTCTCTTGAAACATCTTTTTCTTTATTCCCATTTACAATATAATAAAAAAATGTTAACTAATAATATTGAATAACAAAATAATAAATAATTAAATTAAACTAGGTAGATTGGTGAGCCAACTCGGCTCACCACGGGCTCAACCCGGGTGAGTCGGGATTTAAGTGAACCAAGCAGGGTTTAAAATTGGTCCGTATAATTATTTTTTTCAAACCTAACTCGGCACGAACCCGTGATGGAACAGGTTGGTCCGCAGGTTTTAACCCATTTTACCACCACTACAAAGAGAGCTAACGTTAAGAATAATTATATTAACCTTAAGTTGGATCATCACTATTTGGGCCATAATTAGGCCAATACTAATTAAAAACCCAACGCAAAATCTATAAATATATAGAAGTTTGGTATTCAGATAGTTGGTTACATTAACTGCATATTTATTGCCAGTACTATAAGACAAAGATTGACTTCAGCATCAGAGTTTTTTTGTAAGTAGCACCCAAATTCAACCAAACGAAACTTTAACCTAAGCTTGAAAATTGAAAATCCTTTCTAAAAGCATAATTAACCTCGATCCCACTAACCGAAATATATATATATATATATTATAACCTCATATTGATACAATTAAAACGGTTAAATAATATAAACATGCTAAAAATAAACATTTTCGCATATACTATACATAATAAACTGCCTCTAGAATAAGCTAAATATCTAATGCAACCACCAACCTATTGTTCACTTTAACTTAAACTATTATAAAATAATTAAAAGAAATTATAAATTATTGATTTTAAATAAGTCTCTAATATAAAAGTAACTAAAATTTAGTAGTTAGCATTAAAAACTAATTTAAACTCTAAATCACAAACTTTATAAATGATATTAAATTAATCAAAATTTTGTTTCAAATCACAAACTTTATAAATGATATTTAAATAATGACTAATTGTTTTTGTTTCTAAATTTAGTTGCTAGATAATATTTTTTATAGTGATAATAATCTATAACTACTTTTATGAGCTTTTTATTGAATAATTTAATTAAACATCTTAATTAATATTTTATTATTAAATTAAGATATTTAATAAAGGAATTATAATAGGTTGACAACAACAACGTTTCACACAATCATTTTTAATAAATATATTGATTAATTTAATTTATATATTAATTAAATATATTATTATTAAAAATAGTTATCACATGGACGTGTAAAAAAGAAATGATGGTCAAAAATATTTTTTCCATCTAAAAAAATCCTTATATTGGGCTCCATATGCATTTTATTCTTATTTAGATTCGAAAGATTCAAGTGGTAGTTTGAATGTTTCTTACGGTTGAAATCAAATCTATTATTGTTGAGAGGAGAAAGATCCACTTGTAAAATATGCTCAAACAAACAAGAGAGTTTTAAGATCTATAGTAATAAATTAATGAGTATAAGATGTTATTGTCTTTCCTGAGAAAATACCACATATTTATAGGGTTTCTAGACTTGTTAAAAAAAATAAAATAAAAACTTATAATTTTTATGATAAATCAACATGATAATAATAGTAATAAATTATTTAACCATATTAACCATATATTCTATTGATATATAGTATAAAAGGATATTTATGATGTAATCAAACTATCAATATTTGACCATATATTATGTTAATACATGATAATTGTACTCGCAAATATTGACCACTTATAGGCTATATGCTAATTAGGCCTTGTTGGGTCAAGCTCTTTGACTGAGTTGTAATCGACTTTTTGTTTACATGTGGATTGACCATTTGACTAGGCTATAGGCGGTCATCTTTGACCGTAGTTAACTTATTGACGTAGGTGCCATCTTAGACATTTTGAACTTCCATTTTTTAGATAGGTTTTGTGTTGTTGTTTCAATAGGCTTTGTGTTGTTGTGAAGCATACTTCATATGTGTTATCGTCTTAGACATACTTTGTATGTGTTGTGGTCTTAGGTAGACTTTGTACGTGTTTCTATTTTAGGTAGACTCGTGTACTACTGAAGTAGTATTTAACTTGTGCTACCAACTTAAGTATGCTCATGTGATGCCGAAACAAACTTTTACTTGTGCTATCGATTTAGGTGGGCTCATGTGCTGCCGCAGTAGGTTTTAATTTGTGTTACCGACTTAGGTAGGCTTTTGTGCTGCCGAAGAAGGCTTTAACTTGTGTTATCGACTTAGGTAGGCTCGTGTGTTGCCGAAACAACCTTTAACTTGTGCTACAAACTTAGGTAGGCTCATGTGATATTGAAACAAGCTTTAACTAGTCATATGGACTTAGGTAGACTTGTGTGCAATCAAAGTAAGCTTTAACTTGTGTTATCAACTTAGGTAGGCTAGTGTCCTGTCGAAGCAGGCTTTGCTTATGTTACCAATTTAGGTAGGTTCATGTGCTGTCGAGGCAGGCTTTGTTTATACTACCGACTTAGGTAGGCCTATGTGCTGTTGAGGCAAGCTTTGCTTATGATACCTTCTTAGGTAGGCTTATGTGTTATTGAGGCAGACTTTGGTTATGCTACCATCTTAGGTAGGCTCATGTGCTTTCGAGGCAGGCTTTGCTTATACTACTGTCTTAGGTTGGTTCATGTGTTTTTGAGGTAGGCTTTCGTGCTACCATTTTAGGTAGGCTCATGTGCTGCCAGAGTAGGCTTTGTGTTGTTTGGACATTTGTCTTTACACTTCCTCTTAGGTCTATCTTGAGGTGACCTTAGTGATTAGATTTCCATTAAGTTCTTGTAGCTTGTAGGCTTTATTTTTGAGGGAGTCTATAATGTGATATATTTCATCTAGTTGGGTGCAAGCTTTCTTTTGCTTACAATCTCGAGCACAACTGAACTTTCTCCATACTTGGTCCACCTTCTAAAACGTTCTTTCTTGAAAGCAAGTATTGTAATGTCAGGTTGCTATATGCTTAGTCACTATTTTTCTTACATGACTATCTCGCCAAGTTTAATATCTCGACTATCTCTCCGAGTTCATTGGGTAATCCTTTTTTTGGCTACTATTTTCTTAACATGACCTGATGGCGTAAGGATGTCCCTCCAAGCTCTACCGTTATCATTGAGTCAGTGTCGAGCTTTTCCTTTACTTGGGTTTTGAAACACTAAATTGTTCTTATACTTTGGTTTTGGAATGTCAAGCTACTCTTACTCCTATACAAGGGTATTTTTATATCGAGTTACTCTTATACTTTGGCACTAAAATATCGAGTTACTCTTTATTGTTTTCCTTGTCAAAGTGTTGTCTTGCCAAGCTCTAGTAACAGGTTATTCCTTTTCCTATGAGGATGATTTTGGGTAAGTTGATACTAGTACCACCTAAATTTGTAGCTGCACGATGTATGAAAGTTTCTAAGGGGAAATATTGTTGGAAGTTTACTAAGTAGACTCTTAGGAAAGAGAGGTGAGTCACAATGAATAAACTTAAGAACTTTGTCTTTCCTAACCAGAGTTTTCTTCAAACCTTTTTTACAATTTTCCTCATATAAATCCTTCATGACATTGACACTCCGCTAGTGAATATCACTTATACCGCATCCATTTTCACCCTAGTTTCTTCTCATACCTTATGCATATCGATCTATCAACATTCTCATGCATTAAAGATTTTTTGGTCGTCGTGTTCGAGATTGATTTGTAACTTACCATCATTGTGAGCTACTTCAAAGCTTTGTCTCCAAGTTGGAATATTAGGCTTTAAAGAGTAGAGTTATTGCATCTTTGTTGGAAAACTCCAAGTTTTGATAGGGGGGATATCGGCTGGTGGAGTTGTGTGGGTGTACCCCAATCATCACTATAGAGGTTATCATGTGTCATAAATCTGGATGGTACCACTTTGCCTTTCTACAATGTCATTCTCAAGCATTGTGTTGAAAACAAGAGAATGACTAATACAATGGCTTGCTTCCTTTTCAAGTATTTGTTTTGTATGATTAGGACTTGTAGCCTCATTTTCTTTTGGAGAACCTTTGGATTAAGTAGATCATTCCAAAAGTTTGCATCTAAATCTTTTGTGACTCAGATTTGAGGTGAATGAGTAAGTTTTTGCTCTAATGATGAATAGGTGCTGCTGCTACAATATGTGGTGTTGATAGAGGCAAGCATGATAAGGTGCATGTATTGCAATCCAACTGTTCTTGACGTTACTTAGAAGGACTTTGGTGAGGCAAGAATGCTTGCAATGAAGGCTTTAAAATTATATCCCAATCTTGATGGCCTTCGTCGATTTCTTAGTAACTACTGAGGTGTATATATCAACCAATAAAAAGGTTAATGGACAAGTTGATTGGTATAGGATCTTTGGTTGATAAGGAAATGATTTGAATATGATATAGGAAACTAACTCTTAATCTGCATCATGATAAGAATAAAATCGTAGGTGTAGATAAGGCATTTAACATTTTCTCAATGGCTTAGAGTTTATTATGTGGTGTACATTATATTAACTTTGATCTTTGTACATGTTGTCATAAGCTATTTATGACTTCTAAGACTTCTCTTCCACCAACATAAACTTCTACTGGTGTAGAAACTCTCGGTGCTTTTCTTCTTGCTCTCTTTGTTGGTGCATTGATTTGGTGTATTCTAAGAAGGTGAAGTGAATGAACAAATTCAATAATCTCATTAAGTCATAGGTATATCGTAACTGTAACCCATTCCTTCCTCCTTCTCTTGCAATCATAACTCGTTTCTCTTTCCTCCGCCTACGCTCGACGATGTCTGCCTCCTTCACTACAAACCATAACAACACCTCATTGTTGAACCTGTTATTGGGAAGAAACTTTAGAGGCTTGAAGGAAGTGTTTAAAAATTGGGAGAGGTTAGAAGATTTTGAGAAAGTGAAAGGCTTCTTGTAATATTGAGTGCTTTTAATTTTTGGTTTGATTACATACGATATAACTACAAATATATCACACCTATTTATACTAATGACACCTCCTCAACCAATGGTTATGATCTTGCCACTACAACATTAATCTAAGGGTTTTTAGTATTCGTTATGTAGAAGTTTCTAAAATATTTCTATGATTCTAGACATTATATGGACTTATCTAGAAACATCTTATAGATAAACACTCTCTAGATATTTGTATACTTAATTTTAGAATCCTTCTAAATAAGATTTTTCTAGAATTCTATTTTGGCCATTTCTAATCTTGGGCTTTTATGTTATAGGCCTAAAATACAAAATCAATTTATCATTCCAACACCCCTTCTTAATATTTATTTTGTACTCCAAGGAAACTTCTCAACTTCATAAAGACTTCATTCTTTAGCAGTTTGATGAAGATATCTGCTACCTGATTATGCGTCTTCACATATTCGATTTTCACATCCTTGTTTCTAATGTAATGGTAATGAGTGTGGATGTGCTTACTTTGATCATGGAAGACTGGATTTTGTGCTAAAGCTATTGCTGACTTGTTGTCCACGAAAATCCTTGTTGGCTCCACTTATGGCAAGCTCAACTCTTTCAATAGGTCTCGCAGCCAAACAACATGACAAACATATGGAGTAACAACTACTACTCTACTTCACATGGAGAAAGAGTGACAATAGGGTGCTTCGTGGACATCCAAGTAAAGGTTGTGTCTCCCATGTAGAACACAAATCCACTTGTGCTCTTTTGATCATCCATATCTCCATTCCAATCACTATCACTACATTCAACAAGCTTGTAATTGTTAGAAACATAATAGTATAGGCCAAAGCTTGTTGTACCTTGATATATCGAAAAATCCTCTTCGCAGACTTGAAGTGAGTAGATGTTGGAGCTTCCATGTAGCAATTCACGACTCCAACGACAAGTTAAATAACACAAACTTTCAACAAGACTTTTATAAAGGGATGAATCCATTTTTCCTCCCTCTTCATCCTTACTCTTCTTGATGCCGCATTCCATAAGAGTACCAACTGGATTAACATCATCAATCTTGAATTTCTTGAGTGATGAAAATTCCTTTATCTCCTTGCTTTACTTTTATTCAAAATAGTATGCCATAAGCCCCATATCGGTCATTTCAAATTCCATGGTCATATACTTCTCGAATTCCTCAAACATGCTTGGGTTGTTCCCTATGAAAATCCAGTCATCGACATACAAGCATGCAATAAAGATATCTCTGCCTTGAGCTTTGATATAGAGTGCATGCTCATATGGACACTTGATAAAATTCTCTTATTTGAAGTACTTGTAAATTCGAACATTCCAAGCTTTAAGGGCTTGTTTCAATCAATAAAGAGCCTTATTTAATTTCAAGACTTTATCTTCTTCACCCTTGACTTCGTATCCTTATGGCTACTCAATGTAGACTTCTTCTTCAAGAACTCAATTTAAGAAGGTGGATTTGAAATCAATTTGATGCATCTTTCAATTGTTTTGAGCTGCTTATGATATATCCGTTTCTAGTCAAACAAATGGAGCGAATTCCTTGTCATAGTTGATGCCAACTCTTTGACTGCAACCTTTCACCACTAATCTTGCCTTGTATCTTTGAACTTCTCATTTGGAGTTCTTCTTTGCTTTGTAAACCACTTGACACTAATTGCTTTGTGCCCTTTTGGAAGCAAGATTAACTCCCATGTATCATTATTTTTTATCGCCTTGATCTCTTCATCCATAACATTTCTCCAACTCTTCTTTTCAATTGCTTCTTGGAAGTTGATGGGATCACAGTCCGCAAATAGACAAAATAATGTGACATTGTCTAGAATTTCAGTTACCTTACAAATTTCTTGTAGACTTTGAAAATGTGGAGTTCTTTCATGTGAACATCTTCTTAAAGTATTGTATTTGGTGAAGTAGGTAGGTTACCAAATGCGTTTTTCGATTGTTGTGATTTTTCCACGTCATCTTCTTCAATGCACGGGAAGAAGTTATAGTCCTCACAATTTTTCGACCAATCCCATTCTCCTTCTTCATTAAACACTACATTTTAACCGATAATTATTTTTCTTGTATCAAGGTTGTAGAGCTTGCACCTTTTGGAGTTTGCGTTGTAACCAATGAAGATGTATTTTTCACTTTTTTCATCAAGCTTACTTTTCTTCTCATCTAGTACATGAACATGAACTATGCTTCCAAAGACTCTAAGATGATAAATACATGGCTTTCTTCCACTTCACGCTTCTTGTGGTGTTTTTCCACTTACGCTCCTTGTTGGAGAGTGGTTGGTAAGATAAACTGCACATGCAACAACTTCAGCCCAAAAATCCTTTGGAAATCTCTTGCTTTTAAGCATGCTCCTTGCCATCTCTAGAATTGTTCTATTCTTGATTTTCGGAATTCCATTTTTGTTGAGGGGAACTTGACACTGCCAACAGTAATTTAATTCCATTGTCTTAGTACTTCTGAAACTCTTTTGATGTGAACACTTCTCCATGGTCGAATCTTAAGCTTTGATCACAAGGCCACTTTCCTTCTCATCATGGGCTTTAAACTTCTTAAAGTTCTCGAATACCTCTGATTTTTATTTTAAGAAATGGGTTAAATATGTTTTTGATCCCTTAACTTTTAGTGAAAATTGGAATTAGTCCCTCTTCAAAACTTTGGACTAATTTAGTCCCCAAACTTTAGAAATGTGTGAATTTAGTCCTTTTAACCAAATTTTGTTAACTTTATTTGATGTTTCAAAACGCATTTCTCAGTTAACATTGAAGCAAAAATGTGTCAAATGGTATAAACAACTCAAATGCTATCATGAAACATCAAATAAACCTAACAAAATTTAGTTCAAAGGACTAAATTCACACATTTTTAAAGTTTGGGAACTAAATTAGGCCAAAATTTTGAAGATGGACTAATTCCAAATTTCACTAAAAGTTAAGGGATCAAAAACATATTTAACCCTTAAGAAATATACCTATGTTTTTCTTGAAAAATCATCAATGAAGAGAAGGAAATAACTACTCAATCGAGTGATCTTAGCTTGACTGGGCCACATACATCTGTGTGTATGAGTTTTAATGGCTTTTGGGCTCTTGAGTTCAACTCATTTGGAAAACTCAATCGAATTGTTTTCCAAGTAGGCAGCCTTCAAAAACTTGATTAGGGTGAGTAATACAAGGCAACCCTATCACCATTGCCTTCTTGGAGAACAACTATAATCCTTTAAATTTAAGATGGCTAAATCGAAGGTGACAAAGCCATGATTCGTCTTTGTAGCACATCTTGAGACATTGTTGGCTATCACTTTGAATGTTGAAAACAAACATTTTATTTCTTGTCATCGACACCTTCACAATGAATTTGTATTATCTGTTATAGAAAAGTTATTATTCTTTAGTTGAATATCATAACCTTTCTCTAAGAATTGTCTTAAGCTCAAGATGTTGCTCTTCATGCTTGGCACATAATATATGTTGGAAATAAATTGATGTTCTCCGTTCTTTAGTGAGGACATTACCTTTAGTTTTGATGCCACCTATGATTCTTCTCAAAAACCATGTTTCCCTCCATTGTTTCATCAAGCTCCATGAACATGCTTCTTTTTCCACACATATGGTTACTTGCTCCACTGTCAAGGTACCACCGATCATCCTCGTCTCTATCTTGGCCTTTGTAAACCAGTAGCAAGGTACCATCTTCTTGACACCTTTTTTCAGCGTAGTTAGCTTTCTCTTTGGCTTTATTTCTGCTAGGGGTTCTACATTCAGAAGCATAATGTCCGAATTTATCATAATTGTAACACTTGATGCATAACTTGTCATACCTTGAATTCGTATTTCCTCCCCATGACCTCTTATAGAGTTTTCTCCTCTTTGGTTGTTGTTGTTAGGCCCTCGTCCTTGTTCTTGACTATAACTTTGTCTTGATTGGTTGCATATGTTTTCTTATTTTCTTGAATCAGTTTGTGTCTTGAGGACTTGCTCCACAATCTCATCCTTCTTCTTTTTCTTTTCTTCATAAGCTTGCAATGAACCAAGAATTTGCTCTATTAACACGACCTCCAAAATTTTGGTTTCTTCAGTAATGGTGATAATATATTCGAACTTTGGATCTAATGATCTAAGAATTTTCTCCATAATTCTTTCATCATCTAACTTCTCACCATTTATTTTTAGTTGATTAGTAATTGTCAAAACTCTTGAAAAGTAATAAGAGACAAGTTCACCATCCTTCATATGCAAAGCTTCAAACTCTCCTCTTAAAGTTTGAACACATACCTTTTTTACTTGATCAACTCCCTTGTAAGAGATCTTAAGCTTCTCCCATGCTTCCTTAGCCGACTTGACTCCATAAATCTTCTCAAAATTATATTCATCTAATCCAAGATGGATTAGACAGAGAGTTTTTTTTGTCTCTCTTCCTTGAGTATCTCAAACTCTCTTTTTGAGCTTGATAAAGATTGTCCACATTCGCTATCTCGATATGGCCCTTCTCGAACACTTCTCATACATCATGTGCATTGTGGATAACTATCACCCTTAAGCTTCAATTGTCGTAATTGCTCTTGGTGAGCATCGAGACTTGAAAGGGAACTCTATATTTGTCATTTTTATGAAGATTTTGTGCTTCTGATACCACTTTGTTGGGAGTAAATTTTAGAGGCTTGAAGGAAGTGTTTAAAAATTTGGAGAAGTTAGAAAATTTTGAGAAAGGGAAGGCTTGTTGTAATATTGAGTGCTTCTAATTTTGGCTTGATTACATATGATACAATTAGTAATACATCATCCCTATTTATACTAGTGGCACCTCCTCAACCAATGTTGGGATCTTGCCACTACAAAATTCATCCAAGGGCTATAACTCATTCTCTAAAAGTTTCTAAAATATTCTTATGATTCTAGACATTATATGGACTTATATAAAAACATCTTATAGATAATAACTCTCAAGATATTTGCATACTTCATTGTAGAATCCTTCTAGATAGGATTTTTCTAAAATTCTATTTGGGGTCTTCTCTAATATTGGGCTTTTATCTTATAGGCTTAAAATACAAAATCAATTTATGATTCCAACACCTGCAACTATCAATTATTGTGCGTCTAGCGACACCGATGTTCATGTGTGACGGCATGGACGCGTTAAAGTGGTCGTCGCCTGCCACTATGGTCATTCTAGAAGAAACTCTTGTCCAAGAGGAGTAACCGCTACATTTTTTTGCGACAAAAAGAAGTTGTTTATCATGGTGGATTGGGAGGCTCGTTGCATTTTCGCAATCCAATAACGTGCTCATGGTGGCTGATGGTGTTCTCACGTGCGATTTGCATCTGGGTCACCGACATCATTGCTCTGGTGGCACACCGTTGCTACTAGTGAATGTCGATGAGGTGCAGGTGGAGTCGAAGAAGGTCCAACAGTGGCAACATTGAGGTTTGGTAGGAGAAGATAAAAGATGAAGATGATGATTTGTGATCATTTAGGTAGTTCAATTTTTGAGTGATGGATATATGCCACATGTTAGTCTCTGGTTTTCCATATTAATTCAAATGCTGGCTTGAATGCTCCTAATGCTAGAATCGAATCCCTCGTTGTCTAGAGGGAGAAGATTTACATGAAAAAGACTTTTCAACGCTCAAGTCAGTGAAAAAGCTTTAGAATCTACGAGAATATTGTTGAGTATGAAAATATGAGTGTATTACCTGAAAAAATACCATGTATATTTATAGGATTTCTAAGTTGTGTGAAATCTATTACAAAATAAAAGCTAATAAAAACTTATTATTTTTATGATTGATTAGTATGATAATAACATTAATATATTATTTAACCAGATTAATCATATATTATATTGATATATGTTTATAAAAAGATATTTATAATGTAATTGATTTCACTATATATTTTGCTAATATAGTGTAACTGTACTAATAAATATATCTGTTAATATTATTTAACTACTTTATATTAATAACATTGATTGAGCCTTGTGAAACTAAACTATTTAATATATTTATTGGATTGGGTAGATAAATTATACACACAGTTTCATCTATTTTTTCTTTTTTTTCGTAATTTATTGTCTTTAAGACGATATAGACATATTGATACATCAAATACTCCATTAATATTTTTTTTTCTATTTTCTATTTTCATCACTTTATATTATTTTTCATGTTTCCTATAATTTATCTTAACATTTATGATGTGCGAAGAAGCTCGTAATTAATATAATATTGTTATATGGTGAGATAATATGATTAGATTAATCATGAGATATATTTTATTTGTTTTTAAGTTTGAAACTTTTATAATAATTTTGTTCTAAAAAATATTTTTAGAGTATTAAAGGAGAAGGATGTATTTAAATTATTCTTGTCTTTTAACACTTAAGCAACATGATAATTTTGAATATACTGAAACGATAGAACAATGGACATCTTATAGTTTTTCTTTTATTTAAATATATTAGCTTCTATATTTGTAGAGGTTTCATTTGATCTCTTTCAGTTTTTTCAGTTATTTTTGCTTGATTTTTATAACATCTAGTCATTGAGTCTAAACTGTATTAATGTAACATGTGTTTAATGTGACAATTTTGTGCAAATACTACAACATTTATTGTTTGATGTTTTGTGTGAATTCCAATGGTTGGAAGTTAAACTCCTTCATCAACTATCTCTTGGAGTCTGCTGCAAAGGTTGTCAAGATAACAAGACTCCAAATTTATGTCAAGGAGGGTCTCTCTGAGCTTAGTGTGATTATCTCTCACCTTCTTGCTGGTTTCATTCTCCTCATCCATCACAATGCTCACAGCTTTGCACACACTCTCCTTTGTGTAATTTCCATTCTCATCCTTCTCAACTTCCACACCAACCTCTAAGTTGTTGGCCATCATCCTTGCATTCAGAATCTGATCACCAACATTAGGCAGCAGTACCAACTGACACTTGTTCACCAGTGCCTCAGACAAAGAACCAGAACCACAATGTGTGATGAAACACCCCACAGAAGGGTGTGCAAGAATCAACTGTTGCATAACCCAACCTCCATACACAAACCCTCTCCCTTTAGCCCTCTCCTCAAACCCTTCAGGCATTGCTGATTCCACTGTCTCAAACCCTACTGGGGCCTTCACTGCTGCCAAGAATGGCATGCCAGTCAGCTCAAGACCAAGCACCAGCTCTTGGAACTGCTCTAACCTCAAAGTGCACTCACTCCCAAAACAACAATAAACCACCGATCCTTCCTCAAACCCTCCAAGCCATGTGGAGAATTTTTCCTCCAACTCAGAGGTTGGTGGCTCTAGAATAACTGGACCAGTTGCCAGCACAGGCTTCTTGAACTGGCTTCCAATGTAATCAAGATAAGGCCCTTCGATTTCTCTGCATGTTCTGTATGCCAACACATCAGCTTCATTCAGTGCTATGAACTGGCGATCGTAGAAGAGAACATCGCTCCCAAACGTGTCCTTTCTTTTCCCGGCAAAGGCACGAGCCTCATGAGCATGAAGCTTGATGGAAGAGTCAGGGTACCTGTGTTACATATTTCAGATACCAATCATAACTGCACAACATATTCATATAATTCATATCTATATCTTTGAAACCTAATAAATATAAAACTTAAAGAAAAAGTCTAAATATTTAAAACCTATGTGAAAGTGTATTGATGATTAGGAGAGTACCCTTCTGGGGGTTCCATGAGGTTACTTTCTGATAGGTCAATCCCTTGGTAATATCTGGCTGGTGGAAGAGTGTAACCAATCATTACAGAGCTAGCAGTGCAATAGTGCACGGCCTTGATGCCTAATTTCTTGGTCAAGGTTGGCATCCAATGTGTGAAGTCATAGAAAACAAGTTCAGGTTTGAGATCAGTGAGAAGGGTTTCTATGTCATCTTTGGTTAGATCCATGGCTGTCATGATGTTTGGTTGCAAAGGGTAAGTGACATCTGCAGTGGTCTGTGCATCAGGGGGAAGACCTTCAACGTGAGGAACAGTGATGGTAACGAATGTGATCAAGTGAGGATGCAAGTTGTATGGTTCCAACTTGGCTTGTGCTTTTGTGGGTGTGATGAAGGAGATTCTGTGACCCCTTATGGCCAACTTGTTGCATAGATGGAGGAATGCTGTTTGGTGACCCATGGCCAGCCATGGATACATAGCTATGTGCAAAGAACGTGGCTCCATAGAAAGAAGAGAAATTGAGAAAAGTGAAGCAAATGAAATTGCAGAGATGAGATAAAGTGGAAAGAGAGTGAGATTGCTAACAACATGGAGAAGAAACGAGAGTCACGGGGATCCTAGGGTTCTTGTGGTTTTGTTTTTCTTCGTCATTGTTTTCAATGGTTCAAAGATTTCAATTGAATTGTGGTGGGTGAGCTTGTACATAGGAATCTGGTGGTCATCACACACCTACAACTATTTTCAGTCATACATATTCACACCCTTTTCATTTCATTTTCCTCTTTACAATAAAATATATCATTCTTTTTATCTATATTTATTCTTATCATTTAAATATTATGTTGTATTATTAAAAGGAATTATTAAGTAATATTTTTGAAAAAAAAAGTGCTTATCAATGAATCATTTATTTTTCAAGAATTTTAGAGGATCGTGTTTACGAAATTACTTTCACACTTACTTTGATTAGGTAAAAAGAGAAGAGTTGCATAATTTTATAAAGATGGTTGGTAAGAAAGTAAACATAAAAAAATGTGGGATCGATGATATTTTTAAAATTTATATAAACTTTTATACATTGGAAGGTCACAGAAAACATGTTAACAACTTTGGTTTTTCTTTCTCATATTTTTCTCTAGAATAAATGATGGTTTTGAGAGTTTCTTTTTTGGTAATGACTTTTTGTGTTCTACACAGAGTGTTAGCCATTCATTTCTTCTGTGTTTTGAACTTTTTCTATCATGACCACTATCTTTGTTTACATGAGCTCAATTTGCTAAGGTAAATTTTGTATCTCTACTTTGTTGGTGAAATTTATTGTTATTTTGTGGATTTCAATCACAAATATTACATAAATATTTTCATTATTGATTTTTAATGGTTCATATTTAAATTTTGGAAAATTTTCAAATAAACTCTGTTTCTGCTCTTTTGTCTATCGTCCAACGGCTTTTTTCTGGCTTAAGCATAGGCGTTTTTGCTTTGCGCTTTATTTCTGTTTGATTCGTTTGTTTTTTTGGATTACATTATTTTTGCAGGCTCAACTCACGCACTCACATTTTTATTTCCATCTTCAACAACAATATCCACGCTTCCCTTCTCACCTTCACTCTCCATTTTGGTTACTACATAATAAATATAGCAAAGGCAGGGGTTATCATTTTTTTTCTCACTTTTGGCCTCACACTCCCCACACATCATCACAGCCCCAGCATCCTTAAAAGGTCACTCTCCATTGAATATTCTCACACTCCAATCATCTTTATCTTCACTCTTTTTTTTTTCATCTTATTCCTCTCTAATCGATCTCCTTTATTTTCTCTTCCATTGTTTTTCTTTCATCAGACAACACAACCTCCCTGCTTACACACCCCATTATCCTTCAGGTTAGACTTAATTTACAAATTCAGTCAATTATGTGATTTAATAAAATATTATGATAGATTTAAACGTAATTCAATAAAATATAAGTTATGGAAAGTCATCGTAAAAATAAATTTATGGGAATCAACTTGATGGAGGTTGGTTAATAAAAGAGATTAAGATTTTGTTTATGAGAAAATCATCAAAAGAAAGTGTAAGGAAAAAAAATAAAAAGATAGAGAGTGAGAAAAGGAAGTTATAAAACAAAGAGATTGAACAACACATTCTCATTAGATCTCATTATCAAGTCAAGGTTAATATCCTATTATGATTTAAGTAGGTTAATGTATGAATAAATTAGGAACGTATAAATGAACTTACACAATATTCAAACATTTTTTTTGTTAGATTTATGATTCTCCTTCTATGATGGTTGTTCCTAATCAAGTTTTTTTTTCCTAAATTAAGATAAACTCTAATTATGAATTTAGGGATTCTTTTATGAAATTGCCCTGAACTTAATTATGATCCTAAATGAACTTAATTATGATCCTAAATGTAATGTTATGAACCCTAATTATAAAATGTTATAAAATCACAAATAAAATGTTATAAAATCGCACTTTTGCATTATAGCTTTGAATTGAAATTTAATGAATAATGCGAATTGCAAAGGTTAGGATGTTGAATGCAATAAAAATTTTGTTATTGAAATGTGTATTGTATATGATCAAGTACCACTTTCCATACTAGTATAGGATCTGTCCTAGATTGAATATATCTTAGACTACTAAGTTGACATGCATTAGGTCCATCCCTACTCGACCAACACAACATCACATATGCCACCTAATCATAATTATCTCTGGTTAACCTTGATAATTCAAAAACTAACAGGTATTTGGACCAATGGACCTAGGCCCAAGTAAAGCTCATGAATAGTAGAATAAACAACACATCTTACGAAGTATATTAATTACATTAATTAATTATTGTATTTATTGCTTGTTGATACACTAGGCTGACTTGGGCATTAAAGTGTCTTCTGTAAGCACAACCCTTACTCAACTTAAGGAGACCATTCAAGTCAGTCTTTACTCGAATGACGATTCCATCATGTGCAAAGCTTTCGATACACTGGTGTGGTCCTTTACAATATAGTTCGTCACGAGCTATCATCATCACCTTACCTCCCTCCCACTCTTCAACAATAGGCAAGAAAAAAGGGAATCTCTGCGAACCTTTGTTGAAAGGTTCAGTAAAGTGGCTCTGAAGATCAAGAACCTAAACCCCGAAGTGGTTCTCCACTATATGATCACAACACTAAGGTCAGGTCCCTATGCGGATGACTTGTGTATGACGTTGCCTACACTACAAGCATGGATGAGCTGAGGCAGCGGAACTCTAAGTTCATGCAACTAGAGGAAGTAAGATCGTCTAGAGAGACAAGACTGTCTAGCAACTCTTGTTTTGAAGTTTAACAAATGAATACTTAAATAAATAACATTTATTAATTAAATCGTATAAAGGATATGCTTGCTAAAAACAATGTTCAACAACATAAGCAAATCGTCTATGATAAATTTGTATAAGATGTTATATATCTTAGAGACAATGTTTGTTAACATTACAAACTCTCTAGAAAAAAGTTTTATTAAACAAACACTTGGTTCTTCCCATTTCATCGTCTAGTGCCTTCTTTGTAAAAGAAAATGTTTTACAAGTCTTCAGATTGCTTTATATTGAAATTATCCTCTCTTTGAAAGCTTTGAATCTGTACTTATTTTTCAGAAACACTTTTGTTGTTTTTGTAAATTCTGAAGAGAATCAAAACACTTGATTGTTTAATTTAGTTGAACTAAATGGTCTTGTCCGAAAGAGTGGTGTTGAACTAGAAGTGGGTAAACTCGTCTATCTAGGTTGGATAATTTAGAAACCAAGAGTGGTAAAACTCGTTGTAATATTTTAAAGATTAGTAGAATCTCTTAATTATGTTTAAGGGAGGACTGGACGTAGCTCAATTGGAATGAACCAGTATAAAAATATGTTTGTCTTATTTGTTCGCTTTCTTAAACGCGGTTTGAAAACTTAAGTGTTTAATATTTATTGCAGACTGTTTAACCCCTGCAAAATAGCTTAAACATTTATTTGCAAAAAGCTTTTAAAAATTCTATTGAATCCCTTGTTCTAGAATTTTTCCTATGTTTCAACTATTTTAATAATTAAATTTAATTAGTAAATTTATTATTTAGGTACATTGACAAATTGAGTATGAAGTAAAGGAAAAATAAAACATGAATTTGTTAATATATTCAAAATTTTAGAAACACCCTAGAGAGATTTAAAAATACTTACATATAAATGAATAAATATGACATATACATGTATATGTATATACATATACATGTACATGTACATGTATATACATGTACATGTATATATATATATATATATATATATATATATATATATATATATATATAGGGAGGTAAGGTGATGATGTTAGTTCGTGGTGAACTATGTTGTAAAGGACCACACTAGTGTGTCGAAAGCTTTGTACATGATGGAATCATCAATCGAGAGACTGGCCTAATGGTATAGATGACAATGTGCTCATTCGAGTCAGTGCTACAATCCTACTAGTCCAAGGTAAGAGTCTTCCACTACTTAGGAAGGAGGGTATAGTAGTGATGTTATTTATAAAGGATCTCCCTCCTAGTGTCCAGGAGTTGTGTGTCTTGGGAGTAAGGTTGTACTCTAATTCCTCTTCATTTCAACGGACATGACTAGTAGAAGTAACACTGGGTTCGTGTTATCAAGGGTTTCCTTCTCCTTTTCCTTGCCTGTCGTTCCTTTAATCTTAATCCTCCTTTGTAGCCTAGCATTCTCCTACCTCAGTGCTTCCATCTCTTCAACACTTCTTTTCTTAAATTTGACGAATTACAATTGCATCTTCACTTACGCTTCCAAGATAGGAACCATATCTACCGAGGAGTAGGGCTGGGCAAAAATAACTGATCTGTACTGTACTATAGTTAACTATACTATATTATACTTAAAAAAACTAATCCACTTTTACTAAAAGTTCAATATACTATTTTATGGTTTAGTTTTTAAAAACTGAACTTATAACAGTTTTGGTTCAGTTAACTGTGAGAACTGTATCTACTCTTTTCTCTTCTCTAGTTCTTGTTCAATTGCTCTGTCTTGCTAAGAAAACGTTATTTAATAATAAAATATTAATAAAAGAAACCGTTCAAATAAAAAATTAATAATGAATTTTTTAATACAAATTTTTTTTATCACAAATTTTTATATTTTTTTATCAATAAACATATATTACTTTTTAAATAATATTATTTTAAGTAATAAAAGTAAAATATATTTTTTTAAATTTAATTTTATTAAATGATTAAGTAATAGAAATCATAAAAAAAAAGACTATATAAAAAAAATAATACTTTAAATATATTATATTCTTTAACATATTATTAAATATGTAAAAATATGTTAAAAAAACTTTTAATGATAATAAAATGTGTGTAAGCGCACACACTAAAATAACTATTTATTTTAAAAATCAACTTACTTTAAAATAAATATCAATATTATTATTTTTAAATGATAATATTTTACATACTAAAACTAAAATATATTTTTAACGTTAAATTTTATTAAATGACTATATAATGAAATATCATAAAAAAATAGTAATATAGCAAAAATAATTAATATTATAGAAATATCAAATGACAAAAAAAATTAACAAATGTTTATTAAGAGTAACTTTTTTAGTATCATCTTTTATTATATTATAATAATTAATAAATATTATTTTAATTTTTACATAATAAAATATAAATAATAAATAATTGATTAATAAAACAATTTTATGAGGCAACAAAATAAATATAAATAAAAAATTATTTTAAAATAAAATAAGTAGATAAAAAGATAAAATAAATTATATACATATATAAAACAAAAAAATATAAAAAAAATTAAAAAAATAAATATAAAAGTAAAATAATATTCATGACAAAATAAATATAAATAAAAAAAATAAAAAAAAAATAAAATAATTTCCATACACATAATAATAAAAGAAATATAAATAAAATAAAAAATAAAAATATCAAATAATTAAAAAAGTTAATTTGTAAGACACTTATAAATAAAATAAAATAAAAATATTAAAATAAATTTCAATTAAAAAGAACATGTATTGTTATACTATTCAGTTTAAAAACTAGTACAATTCAGTTTAAAATGAGTACAATTCAGTTTAAAATTAGTATAGTTAGTTCAGTTTAGTTTATATTGTAGTTTAATACAATTTAGTATAGTTCAGTTCAGTCCAGTTTGATAAAACAAAAAACAGTTCAGTTCAGTTTGTCTGAAGTGTTTTACAGTTCAGTTTAGACAAATTAATTTTTAGTTCAGTACAGATTTTAGTAGTACAGTGCAGTTCAGTTCTATTTGCCCACCCCTACCGAGGAGGGTCGTACTTCTTTTGTTCCAACCATCTTACTTCTTGTATACACCATAAAGTTCTCTTTACATAATACAAGTTAGTCATATGGTGAGCGTCAATTGTTCTTATAGAGCTAAGTGTGTATCTTGCAAAAACTTCCAAGGATGCTCCAAAGACTTCCAAACCTTCAATCTCCAAGATATTCGTCCTCTTTCTAAGTACTTATTCTCCTTAAGTTGAGTAAGGATTGTGCTTATAAAAAACACTCTAATGTCCAAGTCAGCCTAGTGTATCAACAAGCAATAAATGCAATAATTAATTAGCATACCTCGTAAGATTTGCTATTTATACTACTATTCATGGATTTTACCTGGGTCTGGGTTCATTGGTCCAAATACCTGTTAGCTTTTGAATTATCAAGGTTAACCACGAATCATTATGATTAGGTGGCTTGTGTGATGTGGTGTTGGCTGAGTAGGAATGAGCCTAATGCATGTCAACTTAGTAGTTTGAGATATATTCAATCAAGGACGAATCATATACTAGTATGGAAAGAGGTAATCGATCATATATAATACACATTTCAGTAATAAAATTTTTATTGCATTCAATTCTAGTGAGGATTCTACCTCATCTTTTTATTTTTTTCCTTTCATCTTTTCATTGTTTTACAATTTGGAACACTTTTCTGTTCTAGAGTTATCAACTAGCAGAAGAGTTAGGCAGAACGAGCAATATTGAAAACCTTCATGGATGCAAAGTCAACTTTACCAGCTTGTTCATTGAAGGTAAATATAAATAAGTAATTCAGGTACATTTATCAGATTCAAATATGTTAACAACTATTTACCAAATGGTACAAAAATACTTGATGAAACTCAACCTGAATGATTTGGCCTTGGTTTCCTTCGTATACTATCCTTTTATTTTGTTCTTTAAACTTTTTATTCACCCAATAACATGCAACAAAGATACTATTCAAATGCAGATATTTGCATAAGCTTGCTAAAGTTGAGAAGACCAAGAATTTGAGTCAACCCAGTTATATGCAATAGGGCTCAAGAAAGCATCAGGAATACCAAAGGAACTGACCAAGGCAAGTGCATGTGGTCGAAGTTCAGCGCATAGTTTTGGCACTTCTTTCCTCACTACAAAAGCATTCTCTGTTGACAAGTATCCATATCGAAAAAAGGTAGCATCTTCATCCACACTTATCATAGCATACAACGATCTCAATAGACCCAACACATTCTACAGAGAAGGCAAATAAAAGTAAAAAGATCAATTAATGGATTAGTTACACCCAACACACATTTAGAATATACTCTATTAAATACTAAAGTTAGACTTCTATTTGTACAAGTTTTTCTAACAATGTGTTAAATATGATTTTGATCCCTTAACATTAAGTAAAAATTGAAATTAGTCTCTTTTCGAAAATTTGAGCCAATTTAGTCTTCCATCTTTAGAATTGTGTGAATTTAGTCTTTTCAATCAAATTTTGTTGTGTTTATTTGATATTTCAAGCAATTTTTTCAATTAACATTGAAACGAAAATATGTCAAACGATATAAACAACTATCATGAAACGCGTTTAAAACATTAAATAAGCTGAACAAAATTTGATTAAAAAGACTAAATCCACAAATTTTTAAAGTTGAAAGATTAAATTGATTCAAAATTTCAAAAAAGAGAGACTAATTCTTGTTTTCCGTGAAAACTCATTTAACAACACTCATAAGAAAAAAAAATATAAATAAAATTCTCTCAAACTAAATTTCGCTAAAGTATTAAATCAAATCAGCTTCGTGACGAAGTTACCGTCCCTTAATTCCTAAAAAAACTAATTTTAACTTGTAAATAAATAATTTTAACTTTGCTAAATAAATAATTTATCAAATTTTTCAATGAATTTTTATAGAAAAACTTGTACAAACAAGGTCTTAACAAGTCCAACTAGTGATTTTGTAATTTCTAGCAAAACTTAACGAATAGTGAAAAGCATGGTGTTTGGAACCGTACCGATTTGACGAGGAGCTAATTTCTTATCCGGTTTGACTGTAGGGCAAAACAAGTAATACATAAACTAGTAAAACCAGTCCAAAAACTGGTCAAACCGGTTCAATAAAAAATTTAATAAATTACAATTTTAACTTTTTAATCTTATCAAATAAAAATCAACCTAAATATTAGTCATTTTCTTCTTTATTCTAGATATAATTTTGTTATTATTAACAAATCTTGATGTATATTACTGAAATTTCAATTTGAGCATGATACACTTATTTTATTTAACTTTCTTTTATATATTTTAATGTTAAGAGCCTATATACAATCATAAAATTATGATATTATACATCTTTAATATTATATTTGTGTATTTTTAATGAATTTTAATAATAAAGGTTCAATTCCGGACCTCTGTTAAACTAACCATTCAACCTTGATCAAGTGCCATGACAGGTTCAATGACTTCCAGATTTAAAGAAATGGTAAAAAGCACGTTATAGAGAGCGTTTTACCTTCAACGAACCAGCTGGTAAAGTTGACTCGGCATCCATGAATGTTTTCAGTATTGCTCGTTCTGAGAAAGCTCTGCTCAAGTCTTCTGCTAGCTGATAACTCTGTAACAGAGAAAGTGTTCCAAATTGTAAGACAATGAAAAGATGAAAGGAAAAGATAAAAAGACGAGGTAGAATCCTCACTAGAATGAAGGCAGACTCTTTGCTTTCTCCACGAGATTGGTATTCTGAGACCTCGTCAGCAAAGCGCCTCAATAGGTCTCGCTCTCTTAGGTGGAACAGATCAATCTGTGAGAGTGAAAGTAAGAAACAGATAGAAGCTTCTTTATGGCTTCTCCAAATTTCAACAGGCATAATCAAATAATTACCTGAAATTCACTGCTCCTAATGGTCGGAGTTGTTAGGTGAGATGGGATAACAGGCAAATCTTTGTTCATGTGTTCTAATCCTAAACCACTGAAAGGTTTGTTTTGCTTCTGACATGCTACGTATTCTGCAAAGAGTGCCTTGCTAATCTGAAGTGTAATGAAGAACACGTGAGCAACCATTCACATTCAATAAAATGGACAGAACTATTTCATAATAATTACTATTACACTGCTTTAAAGTCAAATGAAAAAAACAAACACAACTTATTAGGATCCAATTAATGTTTTGCACAATGAAACCAGCTCATCGAATTTCCTGGGTTTGAAAATAAAAATGTGCTCAATTATTAATCAAATTTCATATTTAACAGAATACTCATTTTACCTGCTGCATCAGAACTTTGTTGTCCCCCTCAAATGTCGAATGCATCTCAAATTCACCCATGAAAAGACCAACACGATTTTCAGATTTAACTCCTTGGCCTCCGCAGGCTTCACGACATTCCTAGTTCAAGCATTAATAGAACCTTAGAGAGGGCAACAGCATACAATAGTACCTATCAAACCCCAGGAAAAATTTACCTGAAGAGTACGGATATTATTCCAAGTAAAAGTAGCCTTGTATGCACTAGAAATAATATGAATTGCTTTGTTTGACTTCGGTGATCTTTTCACATACATCATTTTGAGGTCATTTGCGGAAAAACTCATTGCATATCTGAACCATAAAAGTAAAGAAAGGTACATATAAATTGGTCCATATGGGAAAATGACCACTGAACTTTTGTAAAAATTAACTAGTCCTGTAATATTGAGCATATTTTTAAAGATTCATTGTCTTAACATTTTGGTGAGAAAAACAAAAGGCATCTTTCATTGAAGAATATATTCAAAATGGCATGCCTAAGCTTCAGTTTCCCATAAAGAATTGAAGCGTTTTTATTTTTGAGGTCTGATCAAATAGATATCAAAATGCATGTAATTAGAGGACTTACACCTTTGCAAGTAAAGGTAACAGACGCCGTTGATGACTAGGGTAATCAAGAAGTAAAACTTCAGGCCCATTTGGTGTAATGGAGAATGCCCGCCTTGTCAGTGCATATCTTATAGCAATGGCCAAGCTAATCTAAGGACAAATAAAGGACACGATAAGTTAAGATATCAAATTTGGAATGAGTTAGTTAAATACAAAGAAAATAAAAAACACAGACAAACGTGAAATCCACAGATATAGATGGTCTCACTACCTTGGAAATGTAAACAGCAGTAGCAGCAATAATAACCCGACCACTGGTCAACGGGGCTAAGAAAGCAGCAAACCTCTGTAGCAAGAATAACATACAACAAAAGATACGTGAACAAGCTTCTCAAAGTGAATAAAGAAGACCACAAGGAGACCAAAGGGAATATCATCTCTCTAAAAAAGCAAATCACCTGATCAACATTTTTTATGTCACTCAAATATTCACCAGTTGGGGAAACATCACCCACAGAATTCAACAAATTCTCCCGAGGTATCCTCACATTATCAAACCTGAGGATCCGTGTCCAGAGTTTCTGAGTTCATTCATTTATATGAAATTCATTTTTCAAGCACAACTTTTTTGAAAAATGATAGATTACCAGATACGGCCATTATCAACTCCATTTACACCAATTTTGTGACCACAATCGGCTATTCGAATGTTTGGACATATGTTTCCATCTGAATCCCTGATTTGGGCAATGAATGCATGCACCCCTTGATTGCTTCCATTTATATAGAGCTGTGAAAAGACTATAGTATGTGTTGCATGCTGAATAGGAGAACAAGTTAAGAACAGAGGGTTGATATATACAAAGTTGGAGCAGGAGAAAAATGTCAGCACCCAATCTTATCATGTCTAGGCTTTTAAATAATTATGAATTATACGAAAAGAATCATTACATCTGCACCACCAATCCAATACTTCTGGCCCGATTCACATGGAGTATTGACTACAAATTCTCCAGTGTTTGAATCATAGGTAGTGATTGTTTCAATTCCTCGCACCTGTAAAAATTAGTGTGGAAAGAATTATTAAAGGTGACGGAAAAATCAAAATAAATTACTAGCGGACCAAATGAACCCAACTAATTTAGCAATATTCACGTACATTACTTCCATGGCCCAACTCAGACAAAGCAAAACAACCCTTCATGTCATAGTTTTCAGTAGCACTTAACCACTTGTCATGATGGCGCTTGGTTCCTAAAAACTTCACGGCTCCTCCCCTGAAATCCATTAAACTAGTTAATTTATAAGAATAAAACAATAGGAGAAATTAAACTAGCTAACTTATTTACGTTTCAGTTCCTCCTATAGAGCTTTCTTGCTTTAAAGGGCACAGAATATCATTAAACTATAGGTCCTGGAAGATTGTCTGGCAAAGGACGTGTTCACTAGAAGAAAGTCCAGGTATGTGATAAAAGTAAAAAAATTTCCTTTACAAGCAGAATTTGAACACTTGAATTCACCCTTCAGAACCCTCTCCCGACCAAAATACACACAATATACAAAATCAAGGCTTGGTCTCACTAATGCAAGACCATCAAGTTTTCTTCGTCAAGAACATAGTTATATTTAAACTTAAAACTCTGATTGAAAAGCAACCTCTTATAGGAAAAGTGTAGAAGCATGTGGCGTGAGCTTTGTCAGATATAAAACATTCATGACCCTTCATAGTTGGTTTGAAACATAGAACAAGTGTAGCTAAACCAAATCATAAAAGTTTAATCACTGCTGCTTCCATCATTTTAAAACAATGTTAGCTTGAAAAAGGTACTTGTAGGACAAACTTGATATCGTTTTCTAACTTTCACCAACTCAGAAAAAGGATAAATCACGTTTTTCCTGCTTAAAACTGTTTGGAAAAGGATTTTCAATCCGTTAATCACATCAGTCCGTATTCAATACAGCATTATTCATGACATTAGTATATTTTCCCTATCAATGCAGGTTGGTTACTTGTCAGCACAGGTCTAGTTTACAATGTATTTGGAACAACTAAATGAATTTTAACAGCTTCATGCATTTGGAAGCCCCCATCCAAAACGAGTGTTGTACACAGAGCTGAGAAGAGAGGGAATTCTAGTAATAACTTTTTCAATTTTAGAACCGCTTACTAAATTTAGTAGATTTTTAGGATATTGTTGCGTTTTCAGAGACTAGTGCCAGCAACTACCACATGTTACACAATTCATCCAACGATACCTAACTTGAATTATATAGCTACCAAACTATCAAATCCAAATAACAAAATGTAGAACAGTGTATAAAAAGCCTAACTTGAATTATATAGCTACCGAATGACAAACCTAACTTGTATTTTATTTTGGATCAATACCATTTACACAAGAGTGTTACTCCCTCCACCATCCCATCTTCTCCCTCCACCTCCCCAATTTTTTCTAAATTCCAATCCTACCCTTTTTACTTTTATTTTTACCCATTTTACTTTTTATTTTTTAAAACCCTAATCCCTTTCACTTTCACTCTTTTTCTCACAAGCAAGCCTCCCCCACCCACTTTCACTTTCTCTCTTTCTTTTCAATTTCCACATCCGTTAACACCATTCTCCATTTTTGCCTTTTCTTCCTTCTTTATTCTCGAAAGCTTCGTTATGTTATATTATATATGGTTTGATCACTTTTGTCATATTTTTTAAAAAGTAATGGAAAGAAGTTGGCAGTTTGAACAATAAATTTCATGTGGTAGTTCATCAATATATGTGGATGTGAGGATTTCTGAATGTGGTGTAGATTCAATAAACTAATTCTGATATTCAAAGTCACAGGGTATGATACATAGTGGTGACGTAGAAAAGGTGAAAAGGACTCGTGACACTGTCGGCGAAGAAGATTGTAGGGATTAATTAGATTGTTATCGGATGTAGAAATTGAAAAGAAAGAGAGAAAGTGAAAGTGGGGTGGAGGCTTACCTATGAGAGAAAAAGTGAAAGGGAATTAAAGTTTTAAAAAATAAAAAGTAAAATAGATAAAGATAAAAGTAAAAAAAATAAGATTGGAATTTAAAAAAAATGGGAAGGTAAGGAAAAAGATGGGGTGACGAAGGGAGTGACACTCTCTTTACACAATTCATCCAACGACAAACCAAACAAATCCAAATAACAAATTTTAAAATAAAATAAAATTAAAAATAAATAAAATATAATATAAATTAAATATAAAATTAATAATTAAATTTAATCTAATAAAATATAAATTAATTTAAATTTTAATTAAATTAAATTTAAGAAAAAATAAAAAAAAATTAATTTTAATTTTTTTCAGGGTTATAATATTTACATTGAACTTTTTTCATATCATAAGTTAAGAAAGGTAATAAAAATTATTTCTGCAAATTATTTATGCAAAAGCTAAATGTAGGAAATTGTATAATTTTTTTTTACTTTCGTCTCCCAAAATACTCACAAAGAAGTCCAAACTGATCGTTGTGGTATAAATGGTTTCTAATGAGTTGACAATATAGGCTACATAGAAACTAAGCTCTTATTCAAATTCCACTACTCTGAAGAAGAAAACTATAGAAAAAGAAAAGAGAAAACATAACCAACCAGAGGAAGTAGTGAACCCCAAGCTTAACAGCAAGGGAGTGATCATACATCCCTATAACCTCATAGAGCGCAAGTTTCCTCAGCTCCTCCCCCGGACCCTCGCCAGTGAGCCACCCTTGGAAAACTCCTCTCTCCACAAGATACTCTATGCGCCTCATGGTGGCTTCGCGCTGCTGCTCCATGGACTGGTTGTAGTCGGGGCAGACGAAAATTCTGCCGGCGCGCTCGCGGCGGTTGAAGAGTGCGCTCTGCACGATGACGGAGAAGAGCCAATCGCGGTCCTCCAGATTGTGCCCGTCCATTAACCTTCGCATCTCCCGCAAGTCGAACGCGAATCCATTGGAGAGCTCGGGAGGGGAGTAGCTCAGGCAGCGGTGGGGCTGAAGAACGGAGGAAGGCGGCGGTGCACGGCGGAGGAGGTGGTTGGTTAGGATCTCGGTTCGACGGGAGACACGGTGATCCATGGCGAGAGGGCTGGGGAATGGTGGATGGGAAGTTGACGAGCCAGAACTCAGTGAGCCTATGAGAAAGTGTGTGTGACTCTTTATATATATATATATATATATTTATATATATATATATATAATAAAGATAAAATAGTCATGTAAATTTTTATAACTTTTTATAAAAAAAATATAAAACATAAAGTATCAAATAAATGTAAAAAAATTATATATGTATTAATTTTTTTTTCAAATTAAATGATTTCATATGTTTTAAACATATGAATGAAAAATTAATAAATAAAATAAATTAATAATTACAAACTTTTTATTTTATTTTTAATTAGTGGTTGAATTATATTTAATATTTTTTTATTACAAATGAATGGTCCTACAGAAAATTCTTCTATAAACATATTTTAATTAAATAATATAAAATAATCATTTCATAAAACATGTTTCTTTCGTCTTTTATTTTACTTTATTTATTATCAATATATTTTCTATTACGTCAAACTATAATTGACTTTTTCTTTATGTGTAATAAAAAATGCTGGTAATCAACATCTAAATCCGGGTTCTTTTATTAATTGAAATTTATTAAAAATTAAAATTTTTTGTTTTATATGTATTAAACAAATACCTTTTCCATTTTAAATTGTCTGTTATAAGTATCAAGCACGTAACCTACTATTATTATTAATGTGGATGGATATCTATAATTAAATATTTAAATAATATAGATTCAAGAAAACATGTATGTAGTGAAAAGTTGTGAAGAACTTTTTCATACACTAGTGTACGCAATGAATTTACCTTAACTAAATGGATCAAGTATTAATCTATAGTAGATATGAAACACATGTTTGTTGGAATTTATTTTGTATCATTGGTCCAAATATAGTTTTTTCAGTTATATTATGAACATGATAATTTTATATTATGTATTGTCAAAACCATTAAATTCAGATAAAAGTGGAATCCAGGTGTATGCAGCTGGTTGGACCGAACGATTTTTGTCGGTAGTATATAAGTAAACTTTTCAAAAATTCAAGCCACTTTCTGCATGCACCTCTTCTCTTCAAATATCTGAGTTTTATTTCTCCTTCTTCTCTCTTAAATTCTCCTCCTTCTCTCTACAAATTCTCACATTTTCCTTCTTCTGATCATCAACCAGGCTGTGCCTGAGTTTTTCCCTGGTGGCAAGAGTCTCTCTTTTCACCAATTAAGTTGTTGTTGGAGTTGGTAAGTTAAATTCACTCGTTCTTTTAAGTTTATGTATTTTTTGATACATGCAAGCACTGTTCAACTTGCATGTGTTCATCGTCTACTTCTCTGAAATTGTTTTCTGTCTTTGATCATCTGGTTGGTTCATTTTCACCGATCAGAAAGTAGTAGGTTGCCTTAGAAGTTGATTTCTGGTTAATCAACACTGTGAAAGCATAGGAAGTGTTTAGTTTATTCGAGGTAAGGGAAGCTAGTAATTTAATTACGTTTGTTTATGTTTGAAATGATTGGTTGAACGTGTGCATGTATGAATAATTTGATATTGGCTTGATTTTTGTGTGTTGCCGAGACCTGTGAACTGGTTGAGAAGTTCTGTAGAATTATGTAGAAAACAAAGCGCTCATTGTTGAACGCTCGGTTAGGTCATGTAATTGGGTTTAGTGGTATTCGGTTTTGTAGTGATATTTTAACTTAGTGTTGTTCGGTTTAGTATTTACGTTCAGTTTTAAAAGTATTCATTTTCGATCTCGGCAGTCTTCGGGTTGGTATTAACGTTCGTTCTTAGTCGTACTACGTTTAGCGTTCGGTTTTAGTAATATTCGATTGGATTATAGCGTTCGATCTGAAAAAAAATCTCAACACTTTTTCAATAAATTCTTTCCATACCCATTCCCTATCTTGAACAAAACCCATGCCTAAAACTAGGGCAGCTTTGACATTCATGGCTCCATATCCCCATACTTTTTTCCAAACACCAACATCCTTTTGTTATGTCGTATCTCATATTGATATTCACATATTACATTTCCTTTTAAGGGCATATAAAGAATGACACACCAACACGGCTATCCCAATCTCCTTTAAATCCTTTTAAACATTTACCGTTTTTAACTTGTCTGTGTTATTCAAGCATGCACATACCAATGTTTCAAAAGAAAATGTCAAGTACATAAGCATTGTTTTGAATATCCGACTTCAAAATTTTTGGCATCCATTGTTTTTAAAAAAAATGTAAGACATACCACTGTGATTGATATGTGATTTTATTTGTGTATAACATATGTTTTCGGAAATAAAAAAACCACAAGCACTATTGTTGAACTTTAAAGTATGGCAAAACAATAGTTTTAAGTCGATTACATTATTGTTCAAATCAATTAAAACTCGTGGGTTTGCACAAATTTTTTTCAAGTGTGCTGTGATGAATTTTGTGAAGAAAAGTTTTAAAAAATGAGCTAAGTGTTTCTACTTAATCGATTCCATGTAACTTGTATTCGACTTAATTTGTTGTTGATTCGAAAACTGTTTAAATGCTTGACATAACTGTCACAACGATCATGTTTTTAAATATGTTGACCAAGCATTTATGACAAATCGATTATATTAATTGCGCATTCAATTAATGCATTTGACTGCTATTATTCTGTTACAACTGTCAAATGTATTCGACTACATTAATAGTTTAATCGATTAAAACACGTCTGTTTTGTGACATACTATATACTGACGCATGATTTAATTTTCTGTAAGGAGAAATAAGAAGAAGAGAATTGATTTTTTACACTTTCATATCTTTCAGTGTACTCTGTGTGATCTTACAAAAGAGAGAAAAAGCTCCAAGAACCAAGAACGACTGTGGTGATCGAAGTCTTGAAGGTTTCTTGTGTAGCAAGGTTGATCTGCTTTGGAAACGTCTGATCTTTCTGCACTCAAAGGTGTTTTGTACGTGATCAGGAAAGCATTGGCAAACACTTAGAATTGCTGAAGTTCTCTGTGGTGTATACAGGAAGAAGAATTGTGTTCATGACTTTGAGAGTGTCTTATAGGGTTTGACAGCAGAAGAGGAAGTTATTGCTGCGTGTCTTGTTGTTGTACTGCCTATATTTAGATTAGTGGGTTAGAGAGGTGTTTTACATTTTGATGTGAGGTCACTGTAAAAACCTTGTTGTAAAAACCTAGATCTTTATAGTGCATTGGCTTCCAACTTAGGTTGATTGGAAGGACACTGGATGTAGGCTTGACCGAACCAGTATAAAAGTAGCGTTTGATTTCTTTAATCCCTATCTCTGCATATAATCGATTAATCTGTCATTGCATTCGATTAAGCTTACTATTGCATTAAATACAAGCTTACTTGTGTTTCAAGAAAAGTTCAAAGACATCCTTCTTTGTGAAAAAGATTTTATTAGCAAACGTTTTTACGCATCACCAATTCACCCCCTCTTGGTGTGAGAAGCTAAACACTCCTTTTTTAACAATTGGTACCAGAACTGGTTTTCATAAGATATTTGAAAAAGAGATCGATTAAGATTTTTGTCTAATCGATTCGATCCTGAAAAATGGCTTTTGTTTCTCAAACTTTTGGTGAAGGTGCATCAACAAATAAACCACCTCTATTTGCTGGTGAAAACTATGCATTTTGGAAAATTAAGATGCAAATTTTTATTGAATCCGAGGACAAAAGTGTATGGGATGCTACACTCAATGGTCCATTTGAACCCACTCATGTTGTAAATGGAAAAACAGTTTTGAAATTTTTTTTTGAGCGGAGTCAAGATGAGAACCGAAGAGCACAATATGATGTGAAAGCTAGAAATGTAATTGCCTCTGCTTTAACAATGGATGAATTTTTTAGGGTCTCTCAATGCAAAACAACAAAAGAAATGTGGGAGGTCCTTGAAGGTACACATGAAGGAATATACGAGGTGAAGCGTGCTTTAAAGAATTCCTTAATATAGGAATATGAACTATTCAGGATGAAGGCCAGGGAGACCATCTATGATTACAAAAGAGGTTTACACACATTGTCAACCATCTAATGGCTCTCGGGAAATATTTTGAGAAAGAAGAGATTAACATCAAAATCCTAAAGAGTTTAAACAGAACTTGACAACCAAAGGTAACTACCATTTCAGAATCTAAAGATTTAACTAACATGAATATGGAAACCCTTTCTGGAAGCTTAGGGATGGTGATTCTTCAAGTGATGATGATTGTAGTGTGGAAGAGGAGTCAAATTTATGTTTCATGGCAGGCTCTGAACACTCTGATGATGATAGTGATAGTGATTTCGAGAATGAACCGATCGAATTCAAGTACGACTTGCTACTGGATGCATTTCAAGAAATACATACAGAGGCCATGCGACTCCAATACAAGGTGAATCTATTATCTTCTGAGAGGAAAGATTATGAATATAGAATTGATAACCTTGTAAAGGATAATGAAAAGCTAGAAAATGAATTAGAAGCTACATTACAATCTGCTAAAGCAAATGTTAAAACTGAAATACAGATTGTGGAAAAGAAATGTGATAATTATCCAATACACTTAGAAAAGATAGATTACTTGACAAGTACTCTAGCTAAATTTACTCAAGGAAAAGAAAATCTAGATGATGTGTTAAGATCATGTGGTAGAGAAATTAATAGGCAAGGCATTGGCTATAAAGCAAAGAGTAATAGGATTAATTCTAAAAAGTTTATTGATATGAGGAAACCTATCTCAAATGCTTGTTTATACTGCAATACTATTGGCCATAATGTCAGAAATAGCTACTACAGAAAGGTTAGGGTTCCTAAAGGAAAATATAAGTGGAGTCCTAAGGAACAACCCCCTACAACACTAGTGCAGAAAGGGCTATAGACGTCCGTTCTGTGGGCCTTTTGACGTCCGACGTTCCCCCGACGTCTATGAGGGTGACGTCTATGTAGACGTCCATTGTGTCAGGTCGGACGTTTATATAAACGTCTGTTGTGTTTGGCCGGACGTCTATATAGACGTCTGTTGTGTCAGGCCGGACGTTTATATAGACGTCCGCTCTGTCAGGCCGGATGTTTATATAGACGTCCGCTATGAACCCTCGGACTTTCATATAGACGTCCGGCGCCTCTCCCCCCGGACGTCTACTTGGCTGAATTGTTAGTGGTATGGTTTGGGGGGTTGGACGTCCGTTAGTGCACTGTCGGACGTCTATAGACGTCCGATTGTGCACTAACGGACGTCTACTGGGCGTTTTTTTTTTAAAAAATTGATTTATTTTTTCAATAAAACCACACCTGAAAAGCAGAAAAATGTCCCAGAACAATTTTGCAATAATATAAATATGCGTTTCATATAAACAAAGTTCTACATAATGTGGAGTTCAATCCACTACCAAAACTATCAACATAAAACTTAAACTAAAACTAAACAATGTTCAACAAGAAATAAAACTATTCCTAACTCCATCTTTGCAAAAGATAAGCGGTCCACTCCTGCCTTATCTGTTTAATTGTGTCCTCTGGAATAGGCGATGTACTCTTGAAGCACTGCAAAATTCAAGAAAGATTCATTATGGTTTCATATATGTTGAAGATGAATTTGATTTGTAATGTATTGAAGGTATACATCATTACCTCATTCCAGTCATCTGTAATGACAGCTCGAATGATGGTCTTAATCCAACACATCACATGGAAGCCACATACCCATGAATCTAGCTGCTGGTTACACTAAAATGACAAACTAAATAGTTAAGAATTTAGATCATTCAATAACATAGAAAATGAATTAGAAACTATAAATGACTTACAACCTTTGGATACAAAATTTGAACCAGTTGACCACGAGATTTACCAATAACTCTGTACAGATTGAAAACACAAAGTATAATTAATATGACTATATTTATCATAAAAGTTGAAGGTGAACATCAAATTCAAAGTCATTTTTGGAGAAACACTTACCCTTAAAGCATGGTTCTCAAGTCATTTTTCATCCTCCTGTGCAACGAACAAAACCATATAATTTTACATTGTTTGGGAATGATGACCATTAGCTGCCAGTGCGACCTATCATGAAGGACAAATAGTTATTCAACTAATTAAGGAAACTATAATAATAAACTGACCACATATAACAACACCTACCCCTCAATGTATGGCACAAGGTATACGTCTCTTTTTGACTCATCCATCCATGTTTGCAAATAATGTTGTCTGTTTTGAAGTGTGTTACCAGACGGTTGAATGGTCTGAGGTTCAACAAATCCGTACATGGAAGACCGACCTTGGTCTACAACTATTGTGTCCATGTACCTAAAACAACAAAGTTAAGTTGTTAGAAACTATAACAATGTAAATAAAAGTAATATTAAAGACCAAATTGACTATCTTACATGCACCACAGCTGAATGATGGAAATATTCAACATCCGGTCTCCCCCAATCATCTCCAATGCATCAGATAATGTGATATAAACTGGCACATGTGGGGGAAGACCAAATACTCTCTAATCCTAGTATAGTTCTAATGGTGCTTTCTTCAACCTGGGTAATTTTGTCATTAGCTTTGATAGAGGATCATCCTCCGCTTCAGCCATGTCATCATCTTCATGTATGACTGTATCATGAATCGGCTGCTTCTGAGGACGTGTGAACTGAAGATAAGAATTTACGTCAAAGCGTTTTCAACAATTATTTGTAGAATAAACATAGAAATACTAAGTTAATTATACCTGTGGAGTAGCGATGTGGGACATGATCAATGCTCTAGGCCAGGCAATAAATGATCCTATGGCCTCCCCCACAAAGTTAATTTCTGGAGTGGGTACAGGCACCTAAAAGGGACCCAAGTTTATTTGGGTACCTGCTACAAAACCATTAAATTGTTTTGCAGGTACATAAGCTGTTGCTAAAGAAGAAACAATGCTCAAGGATGAACTACAGTTGAACAAATCACAAGTTCTTGAGTATCTAAATGTGGTAACTGGAACAAACTATTTCTTATACACTACTGCATCATAAGTGTTGATATGAATGATTGTTATATGCATAATTGATGAGTGTATATAAGACTGATTTGTTTGTATGAAAATCTGATTGCACGACTTTTAATCAATTGTGTTATGTATAGAGTCGATTATGTTCTATGTATGTGTTTCTATATTTCTTGATAATACTCTGTCATACACATAAGTCGACTATGATTTTAATAAAATCCATTATTTCTCTGTAATGCGCTTTCATGTTTTGAAAAGTTGAATGGGCTAATACTAATGTGTTACTGCACACCTTTATAAGTGTGTGTTTGAATACTGGATGACATAAATTGTGTCCGGTCTGCCTAAACTTCATAACCCTAGTACTGAGAAAGATTGCCCAAGAGTTCAAAAATTCAAATGGCTTCTTCATCACACCCCTCAGGAAATAGAGGAAAGACTATAGTTGCTGCAAGAAATGTTGATCCCTCGAGATGGATCAGTGATGATGAAACGCGTGAAAGATTTCTAAGAGGGAAAAGAAACAAGATCGTTGTACCACATAAGCACCTAAAGCTAGATTTATTCCAAAAAGAGGGCTTCCATTTCCCAGAATGGATTGAAACTAGGGCTGGGCAGAGTTAACTTAAAATACTTAAACTATAGTTAATCCATACGTTTTTAAACTTAAAAAACTAATAATATAGTTAACTAAAAACTAATTAAACTAATTAATAATACACTTTAAAAAAACTGAACTGTTTTACATTCAGTACAGTTAACTATAGTTTAGGTTTATATCTGCTTTCCCAATCATGGCTTCATTTACTTTCTGCCTTACATCCCGTTCATCCCACTCACTCACTACTACTGTTGAAGGTTGTCGCTGTTGAAGGCTGCCGCCGAGGTTACCATTGTTGAAGGTTCGCTGCCGTCGAGGTTACCATTGTTGAAGGTTCGCCGTCGTCGAAGGCTCACCGCTGTCGAAGGCTCGCCGTTATCGAAGGTTTTGTCACACTCTAGTGTCGCCGAACTGTCATAGGTTCTACCTCCATCATCGAAGATTCTGAGAACACTTCTCTTGGAAAAGAGAAGCAAATATGGAACCCTAAGGTACAAATGTTTTTCGTGTGTTGTTCAAACATTTTTGAAATGTATTCTTAGTTGTTCAAACATTTTGTTAGACATCTTGTAACGATTGCGTGTACGTGGAGAGAGCATCTGGGGTTCTTCCATCATGAGTGGCCAAGGTACTTTATTATTCCAACAAGGGTTTTAAATTACCATCTGGGGTTCTTCCATCATCGTTAAACACTGCACCATGCTTTGCTAGTAGTTGTCTTGTTTATTATGTATGAAGATTATTGTGTAGCTAGAAAAGTTAAACCAAAACGAAGCCTATGAATATAAAGAACAATCTTAGTTGATTTGCAATGAATGTTATTTTTATGTCTGCTGTTCACTGAAATATTGTTTAAGTGTGAGACATCTTATTCCTTGCTTTTCTTGTGTAGAACCTCCCATCTTATCTATCATTTCTTGTTGTCTACAAGAAATACTATTTGATTAAATTTCAGGGTTTGCTTCAAATGGACGTTATATATGCTTTTTCCAATGGTAAAATGCTAATACGGTTTACTATCACAAATCTGTTGCTAATTTTTTATAACTTAATAGCTATTTCTACCTTTAATTCAATTGTAAGAGATTGTTCCTTGATATTCTTGTCTAGAATGTATACAAAAAATCTCCCAGTCAAACGAAGTTGCATATCACATTTATAACTTTTGTTCATTATTTTCCTTTTATCAAAACATATTGCAGATCACATTCAATTTTTGTTAAAATGGGGGATAATCTGAATTAGTTTTTGTCCTCCGTTCTGTATCTTGAAATTGAATTTAGTTAGAGCAAAGAGAGAAGTTGGATTTGACTACTTGAGGGAAATTGAAATCACAATCCAATGTGGCTTTAGTAATACCTCATTGTCTATTTTTCATCAAATTTGTACTATTGTTGTTTCTTCTATGTATGATTGTTTGCTCTACATGATGACTCCATATATGAGACTGCAATTAATGCATTGTATTATGATTTTATTTTTGAACTAATTTTGAAATGCCATTTTTTAAGTCTGTATATGTTAATCAGGTTTACTCTACAGAGATGGCTACCTGTCAAGTAGTAATATATTTTAATATTTATAAACTCTAAATTTGTTTTCAGAGTTTATCACAACACTTTCATCAATGTAGTGATGTGATTTCTGAATTTGTTTTCAGACTCTATATCATCATCATCATTTAGATAAATTTGCCTTTTGTTTGATTGAACTCTTAATTAATGTAGTGACGTGAATGTCAGAAACGGTAGAAACCCTCACACCAAATACTTCTAGAATGGATCATTTACCTTCTTATATCGATTCATTGTCAACTAAGAATAGTAAAGGTCGATCAGATGTGTGGGGACATTTTACTAAACAAAACCCTTATTTTGAGAAGAAGGCTAAAAGCAATTTTTGTGGTGATTTGATTAAATATTTGGCTGGAACAAGCGGGATGAGGAATCATTTGACGAGATGCAAAGAAAATCCTAATAGAGAAGCATTCAAAAGGAAAAAGCTTTTATCATCAACTACAAAAGTTAGTGTTAGCCCTCACCAACTATTTCTAAATTTGACCAAAATGCATATTGAATGAAGTTGGTGAAGATGTTTGTGAAGTCCGAGCTTCCTTTTTTATTGGTGGAAAATGAGGACTTCCGTGACTTTGTATGGTCCTTGCAACCACGATTTGAAGTCCCATCCCGCACAACATTGAGGCGTGAAATGTGGGAACTCTATGAATAGGAAAAAGCAAAGTTGAAAATGTTTCTATCAAAGCAGTGTGAGAGGGTTTGTTTAACTACAGACACATGGACTTCAATCGAAAACCTAAATTACACGAGTTTAACAACTCACTTTATTGATAATGATTGAAAACTTCAAAAGAAAATTTTGAATTTTTCTCAAACAACGGGACATTCAGGGGAGCTCATTGCTAAACATGTTGAAGCTTGTTTGAATAATTGGGAGTTGAAGCGAGTCCTTAGTATTATTGTGGATAATGCTATAGCAAATGATGTTGGGGTTCAGTACCTCAAAAGAAGGATGCTATCGTGGAACTGTCTTGTTTTAAATGGAGAATATGTTCATATGCGTTGTTGTGCTCATATATTAAGTTTGATTGTGAAGGAAGGCTTAAAAGAGATCAAAGATTCAATTTCAAAAATTCGAAGTGCAGTTAAATATGTGAAATCTTCTCCCACTAGATTTGCTAGATTCAAGGCATGTGTTGAACAAGAGGGAATTTCTTATAAAGCATTGTTTGTCTTGATGTTGAAACCAGGTGGAATTCAACTTACTTAATGTTAGAGGCAAGCTTGAAGTACAAAGATGCCTTTGTCTTGCTAGATATGCAAGATAAGAAATTTGGTGTTGAAATGGCCAAAAGTAATGGTGGTGTGCCATTAGAAGAGGATTGATAATATGCGAGGTCTATTCTACCATTTTTAAAGATGTTTTATGACTCTACCCTACACATTTCTGGTTTTTCTTATGTCACCAGTCATATGTATATGAAAGAGGTGTTTGGAATTGGTAAAAGGATCCGACAATATTCTGAGAGTAGTGATCTGAGCATAAAATTGATGGCAATGAGGATGAAGGGCAAGTATGAAAAATATTGGGGAAATCCTAATGGGATTAATATTTTATTATTGATTGCTGTTGTGCTTGACCCTAGGAGTAAGTTGGATTTTGTTAATTACTTCATTGACTACCTATTTGAATCTAGTATGGCCAATGAATTTAAATCAAAATTATTGTCATCCTTAAAAACACGTTATGAACAATATCAAGGTATTGAGGAGGGTTCTCAAAGTAGCCAACAAGAATCTCAACTAGATGATGCGAGGTCTATTCTACCATTTTGAAGATGTTTTATGACTCTACCCTACGCATTTCTGGTTCTTCTTATGTCACCAGTTATATGTATATGAAGGAGGTGTTTGGAATTGGTAAAAGGATTCGACAATATTCTGATAGTAGTGATGTGAGCATAAAATTGATGGCATTGAGGATGAAAGGCAAGTATGAAAAATATTGGGGAAATCCTCATGAAATTAATATCTTATTATTGATTGCTGTTGTGCTTGACCTTAGGAGTTAGTTGGATTTTGTTAATTACTTCATTGACTACCTATTTGAATCTAGTATGACCAGTGAATTAAAATCAAAATTATTGTCATCTTTAAAAACACTTTATGAATTCTCAAAGTAGTCAACAAGAATCTCAACTAGATGATGATGATGATGATCCTCATGGCATGAATTTCTACCTAAGAGCTACAGGAGATAAATTTGATTAGATATCAAAGCTTGATAAATATTTGAGAGAGGATCCTGAACCTTATATAAAGTCAGTTGAGCTTGATATTTTACATTGGTGGAAAGTCAACTCGACTAGATTTCCTATCCTTGCGAACATGGCTCGAGAGGTGTTAGCCATTCCTATCTCTACTGTATCATCAGAGTGTGCATTCAATACAGGAGGAAGAGTGGTTAGTCCTTATCGTAGTTGCCTAACACCTAAAATATTGGAAGTGCTTGTTTGCACACAAGATTGGTTAAAAGGAACACCTTTCTCTATACTTTTTGACGAGGATCCTAAAGAACTTGATAAATTTGAGCAAGGTGAGATTATACGACAAATTTATATATTTTTTAATTTATATTTTAAGTGTTCAAAAATGATGAAATATTTTATTTAATTTTTGTAGAGATAACCCCTCAAGATGAAGTGGGACCTTCAAGTGCTGCTATTAATTTGGATGATTGAAGATCAAGAAAGAAGCACTGATGTAAGTCTTCGACCTTGATGTAAGGCTATTGAAGATGCTATTCTTGAGCTTGAACTTCATGACTATTGTGTCTTGTTCTCCATCCACGGTTGTGTATAGAGAAAATTAGTATTTGTAGAGTTTGTTAATTTGATGGGAGGCAAGTGGTAGGAATATTAATGAATGGTTGTTTTGTGTGTTTTGCACCCAATTTTATGTTTATTTTTAGTTGTAGTACCAATATTGATAACTTCCCGTCTTGGTCTAAACCTACGAATGAATTAATAAACTAATGTTACCATAACATGAATCAAAGAAAATTGTGTTTTTCTAAATTCATCTTCCTTGGATACGAGGTGGTATGGATCAAAGGTTGTTTTCCCCAACAATGGTTTTATGAAGTTTTGAATTCTTTACTCCATCTTCAATAGAGATCTGCTATTAGTGTTTGAACAACTTAAGTTGAATATACCACTGGGTGAGGAATGTATATGCCTAACCTTGGCTAAGTATTTTTAATGTTAAGGATGATTTGTTCTAATACTATTTTCCTTACTTCAGCTCAGAATCTCCACAAACAAAACCAGCTTTGCTCCATTAGCCGATGCAATTCAGACTCTCTTTTAAATGAGGTATGACTTATGTGACTCTGATCATTCTGCATATTTGGCTTATTTTCTCCATATATGTGAGAGTGTTTATGTAAGACCCTTGAAAATATTTGTAATTCAGATACTATATTATAAAAAAAAATGTGAATAATAAAAAAAAAAATTTGTGGAAGGGATAAGTATTCCACGTTTTCTTGAGTCATAAGAGATCATAATTCATCAAATTGTGAATAAAAAATTATTTTTGTAATAGTAAAATGAATAGAAAAATGAATAGTCAAAATGAATAGTAAAAATGAATAGTAAATTTTTTTGCTATAAATAGCCAAGGGGAGAAAGGCTGAAAATTTACACCAAAAACTTAGAAAAATTTTGAGAGAAGAGAGTTGGAAGAATTTCTAGTTGCAAAGGGGACATTCTGGAAGTTTTCGGGGAACGAGGAGATTAAGTCTGTAATAGAGGTAAGGGGAGTTAACCTTGAGTATTTCGTTTTGTATTATCTTGAGTCTTGAATATGCAATATTTTGCTCTCGTCTAATCTTAAATTTTGAATATGAAGTATCTTGTTTCTGTATGATCTTGAATTTTGAATGAGAACATGCTTCTGTGTTTAGATCCAAGTGTGATAGTTATAAAATATGATGTTGATTATGTTATGCCATTTGTATGTTATTAGTTGTTTATTTTTGTATTTTTGGATGGATTAAAAGTTGTCTAACCGGTTCTGCCAGATTCAAAACTTCTTGTTTCCCCATACTTTTTATTGTTTTCCTTATTCGTTTTATTTTTGGAAGGATTAGAAGTTGTCTAACTGGCTCTGCCAGATTCAACTTCTTATTTCCCCAGACCTGTTATTGTTCTTATTATTTAATTACATTGTATTTTTGGAAGGATTAGAAGTTGTCTAACCGACTCTTCCAGATTCAACTTCTTGTTTCCCCATACCTTTTATTTCTTATTTATATTGTATTTTTGGAAGGATGAGAAGTTGTCTAACCGGCTCTGCCAGATTCAACTTTTTGTTTCCCCATAAATTTTATTGTTTTATCTATTTTTTTATTGCTTCTTTCTGGAAGGATGAGAAGTTGTCTAACCGGCTCTGCCAGATTCAACTTCTTGTTTCCCCTGAATTTTTTATTAAGATTATTTTGATGGTAAAGGGGAGCTAATTATTTTTGTATGAATTTATTTTATAAAAATATATGCATATGAATGTTGAACTGGTGTGCTCTTGTGAAACTGTTTTATGACTTTTATTATATTGGATGTTATTGTCGGAACAATCGGTACCGGTATAGAGTTGCACAGCGGAATAAAATATTTAGAAAGCGTGTTACGGTCACAAATTAAGTTATGATGGTCCGTTTTAGAAAATCAATTTTCTTAGAGAAAATTGAACAAACACTTGATGTGCGTAAAACAGTAATGAGTGTAATGAATAGAAAAATTGACACACTGAATTTTTATCCTGGTTCGATTCAAAAGAATCTACGTCCAGTTGTTAATCACTATAAAAAGTGATTAACGATTTCACTAAAATCAGTTTCAACAAAGTACAATTAAGAGTGAATAAAAAGAATAAATATAAAACCTTCCTTCGACCAACGAAATGGAGGCAAGCAATCTACACTTTCCTTCTAATCCAGAACAGTGCAGAACAGTTCTTCCTTCGACCAACGAACCGGAAGAACAATACCGTTGCCAACTCGAAGAGAATAACTCCGACCTTTGACTCACAAAGCGAGAGCTTCTCCTTTTCACGAGACTTGACAGTGCAATGAACTAGCTTATGGAACTTCCTTGGATAACACTGTATTCTCACAAGCTCAGTAAAAAGTCTAGGAGTTTTGGAACTCACCTATATAGCCCACTGATCTAATTTCGCAAAGATGAATTATAACTGCCGCAGATAATCGATTATTGTTAGTGCTAATCGATTATTCAAGTCCGTTACAGGGTTTTCAAAAAAGTGATAATCAATTATCCTGAGGAATAATCGATTATTTCAGTGACTTTGGCAGTTCTCATCAGAACTGTGATAATCGATTATTTGGAGTAATAATCGATTATTCCAGTGCAACGAGGTTTTTTTTAGAATGGCTCAGGATAATCGATTATTGCTTCTAATAATCGATTAAATGCGTAGCAGTTCTAAGAATACGAATTTTTCTAAGTATTACATGTTTAAAGCTTTTCCTAATACATTTATGATCTACAAATTGCTTTTAAAACAACTATAACAATCTACATCTTTCAGCATCATCAAAACTATTTATCTTCAAATTTACCAATGCTTCTTCATTGGTAACAATCTCCCCCTTTTTGATGATGATCAAAAATCACTTTTTAAAAGCAACTTTGGGTTATCTGCAAAAGATACAAACTGACAGACAATAGTAGGAGTTAGTAGTAACTGCACATATTTCTCCCCCTTTTTGATCAGAAGCAAAAAGAGTGATAATGCTCCCCCTTAATATGAACTCCCCCTCAATTAAACAGTGTAAGTACCAAAACAATAGATCATTTTATTCATGAAAACATTAAAAATTACAAGGGCACATAAAGCAAGACATGAATATGATAAAACAGTCTAGGAATGTAAAACAAACAAACATGAAAGCACACTAATCAGAAAATCCTAAATCTAAAATTCAGGACTTGGTGGTCTCTCTGGAGGTTGGAGATTAAAATGATTTTCAATGTTGCCAATGCGAGTATCAAGGTCATTGAATTGGTCGATCACAAATTCTTCATGATTTTTTTGCCACTCATATATTTGTTCAAAGTGAGTTTGTTGAAAGAGACGCATATCCTCCAGTTGTTTGGACAGGTTTGCAAAATGCTCCTCCATAGTCAGGGATGAATGTGAAGGCATGTGAGAAGGACCAGCATCAGTAGATGGAGCAGCTTGGATAGGATCAACCATATGGGCCTCCATATCGTCAATGACAGTGTCGTGGTGATCATCATCCTTGTGAATGATCACACGGCCACGAGTAACAAAACCCATTTGGCGAAAGGTTGTCTCACCAATTTCAGTGCCAATTGCTCGAATGGAGGTAGTGAGTTCGCCGTCCACACTGACACCTTTGTATTCCAAAATTCGAGAGATGAGAAGTGCATATGGAAGATGATAAGAAGAATATTTCTTGGCCTTTACCATTGTGTCGAAGATAAGGGCTGGCCAATCAGTGTGGATGTGATTCAAAAGCCCATATAGCAGTAGAAGATCTTGCTCCGAGCATTGAGCATGGTTAGTGGCACGAGGACATAGGATCCAGACAATTAAGTAATGAATCATCCTTTCTTCAACCTTGAATCCACCCACAAGCAGTTGTCGACGATTGATTTGTTGTTCAGGATGGCGCAGAAAAGATTGAAAAGCTAGGAGACGATTGAAGTCTGGAATGCCAAGATGGATTTTGACAGCATCATCCCATAGTGTGAGGTGTGCGACATTCGTCCATATGTCATCATCCATAATTATAGGGACACCTTTTACTTTTGTTGTGATGATACCGTCACAATAATGCATATTGAAGTAGAAGACACGGATAAGATCAGGGTAGATGCACCCCTTTTGCTCCACTAGATGAGTAAGTCCTTGAGCATGAAACAAATTTGGAAATTGAAAGCCATAAAAACGATAAAAGTCAAGACGGATGAACTTTACCGCCATGATTCGGCGTTCTTGCCAGAAATGGACATAGTCACCATGTTGCTCCTCATCTGAAATCCAACCTTCGATAGAAGCAGAACGAACATTGCGGGAGCGAGAGGAAGAAGCACCAGCAGTCCTCCTGCGGGTTCTTCTTGAATCAGCCATGAGAGAAGTGGGCAAAAAGAATTGGTTTTTGGAAGGAAAGAAGAATGAGGAAGAGATTTGGTTCAGATTTGGGTACAACAAGGTTCTGAGTACAAAGAGGTGAGTAATAATCGATTATAGGGGGCTATTTATAAGCTAAATCGAAAAAGTAACCGTTTATAGCCGTTTCCAACCGTTAGGATTCACTGTAACGGTTATATTTTTGAAAACAGATCGCGTGATAATCGATTATTGTAAGTAATAATCGATTATCTGCTCATAAGTTATTGTCCAGAAATTGTGTAATAATCGATTATGTATAAAGATAATCGATTATCTTCGCATAAAAGTCCAGATTTGGGTTTGAATAGGAATAATCTATTGTGCTATGGTATAATCGATTATTTGCGAATAGGGGTTTTGCCAAAGATAAAAATAATCGATTATTCTATGGTATAATCGATTATCTGCGAATAGGGGTTTTGCCAAAGCTCAAAATAATCGATTATTATCCTATGATAATCGATTAAAAGCGCTGATCTTACAAGAATTGAGAAAATTTCGTAAATATTGAGTTTAGGACATATCTAACACCCCTAACTCTCTTCTAAGCGCATAGAATCGATCTTTAGGTAATGCTTTAGTGAAGATATCAGCCAATTGATGTAAAGTATCAATGTATTCAATTTGACAATCTCCCTTTTGAATGTGATCTCTCAAGAAATGATGTCTAATTTCAATGTGCTTAGTTCTTGAGTGCATTATGGGGTTCTTAGTTAGGTTGATAGCACTAGTATTATCACATTTCAAAGGAATGTGATCAAGGAAGATATCAAAATCCTCCAGTTGCTGTTTCATCCATAAGATTTGGGCACAACAGTTGCCAGCAGCAATGTATTCAGCTTCAGTAGTAGATAAAGCTACACAGGCTTGTTTCTTTGAATGCCAAGACACTAAAGAACAACCCAGAAAATGACAAGTGCCACTAGTACTTTTCCTATCAATTTACAGCCACCATAGTCTGCATCAGAATAACCTATTAAACTAAGGGAAGCATCAGATGGATACCAAAGTCCAAAAGAAGGGGTTCCTTTAAGGTATTTCAAAATCCTTTTGACAACAATTAGATGAGATTCTTTAGGATTAGCTTGGTACCTAGCACACACACATACACTTTGCATAATGTCTGGTCTACTAGTAGTTAGATACAGTAATGATCCTATCATTCCTCTAAACATGGTTTCATTTACCCCTTCACCAGAGTCATCCTTATCTAAATAGCAAGACGTTGCCATAGGTGTGTTGGCTTCTCTACAAGTATCCATACCAAACTTCTTAAGTACTTCTCTACAATATTTAGTTTGAGAGACAAAAGTCCCCCCATCTATTTGCTTTATTTGCAGCCCTAAGAAGAAGGTAAGCTCACCCATCATAGACATCTCAAATTCACCTTGCATTATTTGTGCAAATCCCTCACATAATGAATTATTTGTAGACCCAAAAGTAATATCATCTACGTATACTTGAACAATCAAGATATGGTTGCCTACTTTCTTAATAAATAGGGTGGAATCAACCTTTCCTCTAGAGAAATCATTTTTAAGCAAGAAGGTGCTAAGTCTTTCATACCAAGACCTAGGTGCCTGTTTAAGACCATACAAGGCCTTTTTTAACTTATAAACATGATTAGGATATTTAAAGTCCTCAAAACCAGGAGGTTGACTAACATATACCTCTTCTTTAATAACACCATTCAAAAATGCGCTTTTCACATCCATTTGGTACAATTTAAACTTCATCAAAGAGGCATAAGCAAGTAATAATCTAATTGCTTCTAACCTGGCTACTGGAGCGTAAGTTTCATCATAGTCGATACCTTCCTCTTGACAGTAGCCCTTTGCAACTAGCCTGGCTTTGTTCTTTGTGATGTTTCCATCTTCATCAAGCTTGTTTCTAAACACCCACTTTGTTCCAATGATTTGATAATCATCTTGTCTAGGAATGAGTTCCCAAACATCATTCCTTTCAAATTGATTAAGTTCTTCTTGCATAGCAACACACCATTTATCATCTTGAAGAGCTTCCTTTATGTTCTTAGGTTCTACCTGAGACACAAAAGCTACATTTAAGTAGAAATTATTAAGATTGTGTCTAGTAGTTACCCCTTTTAATATATCTCCGATGATGTTGTCCAGAGAAAGTCCTCTTGGTTGTTGATAGCTTTTAGGATCAACTACTTGATGTTCATTTTGAGTTTCTGGTGGATAGTTTTCATTTAGATACATCTCTTCAAGAGCTTCCCTCAAATAATCCTCATCACCTGCAATTGGTTTATTTGACTCAAGAGGGTTCACCTCAAGGTCCACAATTTCATCAAAGACAACATGCATTGATTCTTCAATTTTCAAGGTTCTTCTATTAAACACCCTATATGCTTTGCTAGTTAAAGAATATCCTAAAAAGATTGCCTCGTCAGATTTAGCATCAAATTTGCCTAGATTATCTTTACCATTATTCAAAACAAAACATTTACATCCAAAGATTTTCAAATGAGATACATTTGGTTTTCTACCGTTAAACAGTTCATAGGGAGTTAGCTTAAGAATAGGCCTAATTAGCATTCTGTTCAACACGTAACAAGCAGTACTAACTGCATCAGCCCAAAAGTATTTTGGCACATTAGATTCATTTAAAAGAGTCCTAGCTAGTTCTTCTAATGACCTATTTTTCCTTTCAACAACACCATTTTGTTGGGGAGTTCTTGGAGCAGAAAAATTATGAGCAATTCCATGTTCTTCACAAAACTTTTCAAAAGATTCATTTTCAAACTCACCACCGTGATCACTTCTCAAGGTTTTGATTTTCAATTCCTTTTCATTTTGAACACGTTTTGCAAACGACTTGAATGCTTTAAAAGCTTCACTTTTAAGGGTTAAGAAGAATGTCCAAGTAAATCTAGTGTAATCATCAACAATCACAAGAGCATAATAGTTTCCACCAAAACTTTTAATTCTAGATGGACCAAACAAGTCCATATGCAGAAGTTCTAAAGGTTTTGATGTTGAAATCATGGTTTTAGATGAGAATGAGGATTTGGTTTGCTTTCCCTTTTGACATGCAGAGCAGAGTTTGTTTTTCTCAAATTTTAAATTTGGCAAACCAATCACAAGATTTTTTGAAATCAATTTATTCAAATGTTGCATATGTATATGTGCAGCTCTTTTATGCCATAGCCAAGGGTTTTCCTCTTTAGCAATTAAACATGTTATATTATGACTAGATGCATTTTCAATATCAATCAAGTAAATGTTATTATGCCTAACAACTTGCAAAGCAATTTCAGTAGAATCTTTAAAATATACAGTGCATCTATCTCGTTCAAAGGTTACCTTGAGACCCTTGTCACATAATTGACTTATGCTTAGGAGATTGTGCTTGAGACCTTCAACACATAATACGTCCTTTATAGTCAATGTGTTTCCTCCTCCAATGTCTCCAGTTCCAATGATTCTACCTTTGTTGTTATCTCCATAAGTCACAAATCCTTGCTTCTTCTTCTCAAAAGAAGTAAACCTTTTCTTGTCACCGGTCATGTGTCTTGAACAACCACTGTCAAGATACCACAGTGACTTCTTTGCTTAGTAAGTTTCTACAAAACAAATTGGAGCAATACTTTAGGTCCCCAATCTAATTATGGGTCCTTGGGGTTAGTTTATGCAAACATTCATCATTTTTCAATTTTAACCCATGCATATTTACCATTTGGAATACCAAAATGTTTGATGTTGCATTTGTTTGAGGTGTGACCAATTTTCATGCAGTAAAAACAACAAGTCTCACACACTTTATTTTTCATAAAAGTTCCTTTTTCTACCCAAACTCTACGAGTTCTTATAACTTTATAATTTTTGTTTAGATGCGTGTTTCTACTTCTAGAAATGCTTCTCTCAAAGTTTGTCTTGGCATGTGACTTAGACTTATTTGCCTTTGCAAGTAAATTCTCAAGAATGTCAATATCAAACATATGACTTTTACATGATAGACATTCAACAGGTTGTACAACAATATCATATTCAGATAATTTAGTTTCCAAGTTACTAACTTTGTTTCTCAAAACAACTTCGTTATCTAGTACTTTGTCATACCTCAAATTCAATTCATTATGCTCTTTCTTTAGCTTTTTATGAGCAACATCAAGTTTTTCAGATTCATTTAACAAATCAAGAAATGCCTTTTGTAAGTCAAATTCATCACTTGACTCTAAGCTAGAATCACTTACTTGGCTTCCTGCATCTTCTAAGTCTGCCATTAAGCACAAATTTTCTTCTTCATCTGAATCACTTGAACTTGAAGAACTAGAAGCATTCTCTTCCCAAGCTATGTAAGCTTTCTTCTTCTTTGGAAAATTTCTTTCTTTCTTTTCTTCACTTTTCCTATTCTTAGGACAGTCAGTCTTCACATGACCTCTTTCTCCACATCCATAACATTTAATGGTTGATGGAGATCCTCGATTTTCTTTCCTTTCTCCATGGTATTTATTTTTTCCCTTTGCTTTCATAAATTTAGCAAACTTCTTAATCATAAGACTCATGTTTTCCTCATCGTTATCGGAATCATCATCCTCAATTCTCTTAGAACTTTTTCCTTTTGAGATTTCAGATTTGAAAGCAAGCGTCTTTCTTTTGCCTTGATCCTCTTCTGTAGTTAATCTTTTCAGCTCAAGTTCATGCTCACGAAGCTTTCCAAAGAGAATCGCCATTGACATCTGAGTGAGGTTTTGAGACTCCAAAATGGCAGTCACCTTTGGTTGCCAAGACCTGTCTAATGATTTCAAAATTTTCACATTCAATTCGTCAGTGTCAAAAGTCTTACCCAAACTTGTCAAGTGGTTCACAATGTGAGTGAAACGCTTCTGAACATCAGATATTGTTTCTCCAGATTGCATTCTGAACATCTCATATTCCTGAATGAGTGTATTCTTCCTTGCACGTTTCACGTCGTCTGTACCCTCATGTGTGACTCTGAGAACCTCCCACATTTCCTGTGCTGTCTTACACACTGAAATTCTATAAAATTCATCAAGTACTATAGCAGATGAAATAATATTACGAGCCTTAATGTCAAATTGGGCTCTTCTATTTTCCTCAGGAGTCCAGTTAAAGTATGGTTTTTCTTCTTCTACACCATCAACAGTTCTTTTAGGAATATAGGGACCATTTAGCACAGCTTCCCAGATGCCTCTGTCAACAGACCCCATAAAAATTTCCATTCTGACTTTCCAGAATGCATAGTTATCACCAGTAAAAAGGGGTGGTCTGTTGATGGATGCACCCTCAGCATATACTTGATTTTGATGACCGACCATTTTCGCAAAAGTTTGAAAGAATATCAAAGCAAGCTCTGATACCAATTGTCGGAACAATCGGTACCGGTATAGAGTTGCACAGCGGAATAAAATATTTAGAAAGCGTGTTACGGTCACAAATTAAGTTATGATGGTCCGTTTTAGAAAATCAATTTTCTTAGAGAAAATTTAACAAACACTTGATGTGCGTAAAACAGTAATGAGTGTAAGGAATAGAAAAATTGACACACTGAATTTTTATCCTGGTTCGATTCAAAAGAATCTACGTCCAGTTGTTAATCACTATAAAAAGTGATTAACGATTTCACTAAAATCAGTTTCAACAAAGTACAATTAAGAGTGAATAAAAAGCATAAATATAAAACCTTCCTTCGACCAACGAAATGGAAGCAAGCAATCTACACTTTCCTTCTAATCCAGAACAGTGCAGAACAGTTCTTCCTTTGACCAACGAACCGGAAGAACAGTACCGTTGCCAACTCGAAGAGAATAACTCCGACCTTTGACTCACAAAGCGAGAGCTTCTCCTTTTCACGAGACTTGACAGTGCAATGAACTAGCTTATGGAACTTCCTCAGATAACACTGTATTCTCACAAGCTCAGTAAAAAGTCTAGGAGTTTTGGAACTCACCTATATAGCCCACTGATCTAATTTCGCAAAGATGAATTATAACTGCCGCAGATAATCGATTATTGTTAGTGCTAATCGATTATTCAAGTCCGTTACAGGGTTTTCAAAAAAGTGATAATCGATTATCCTGAGGAATAATCGATTATTTCAGTGACTTTGGCAGTTCTCATCAGAACTGTGATAATCGATTATTTGGAGTAATAATCGATTATTCCAGTGCAACGAGGTTTTTTTTTAGAATGGCTCAGGATAATCGATTATTGCTTCTAATAATCGATTAAATGCGTAGCAGTTCTAAGAATACGAATTTTTCTAAGTATTACATGTTTAAAGCTTTTCCTAATACATTTATGATCTACAAATTGCTTTTAAAACAACTATAACAATCTACATCTTTCAGCATCATCAAAACTATTTATCTTCAAATTTACCAATGCTTCTTCATTGGTAACAGTTATAACTGAAACTGTAAAATTGTACATGTTGTGATGTGATGAATTTAATCTGTTTTGAATGAGTTTGTTGGCTGAAATTGATCTTGTTGGAAGGTCTGGAGTAAGGGTTATGTAATAGTTTGTATATGGGTATTAAATAGATGTACAGGTACTGTTGGAGATTGCTGTGAGAGGAAGTGAAAATATTAAAATTGGGAATTTCAGATTTAGAGCATAAGAGAAGAGGTTAGATAATTTAAATAAATTAATTGTTAATTATTGAGGGTATGATTTGTGGATTTTATGAAATGTTGGATTGGATATGAGAAATCATTACTTATGAAATGATGTTTACTACAGGGAGTAGTATGTTCGGTTTATACCATGAGAGCTTGATATGAACATAGTAACACCCGAGGTTTATGAAAGCAGGTAGAAAATGGTCTGACCATAAGGCTTTGACATAAACATATGATTCGTAAGTTTTATAGAAGCAGGCAGAGAGAGGTATGACCATAAGGCTTGAGAAAGTAAGACATAGTATACAGGTAAGGCTTAAGGAAGCAGGCAGAGAACGGTCTGACCATAAGGCTTCGTGAGTAAGCATGGTATACTTGTAAGGTTATGAAAATGGGAAAGATGATTTTAAAGAAGTTAAGAAAAAAAAATGATGAATTAATGACATCGGGATAATGGTATTTATAAATTGCAGAAATACATGATTGAAACATTTATATTGTAAGTAAGTTTAATGATTGTATGATATGGTTGGCTTACCCTTATTTGTTTGTGCTATGATCATATAACTCATGTTATATGTGAGCAGATAATGTTGCAGATGCGGTTGAAAAAGCTTAGAGATGATGATAGAGATGCGGGAAAAACTTTCAGGGATTTTTGTAAATAGAATAAATTTGCATTGAAAAAAATATGTTGTGTAAGACTTATAAGTTTAATTTCGAATTTATGTTAAGTGGTAAAGACTATATTATTTAAAGTTTGTAAGTTTGGAAATTGTACTTTGGAAGGATTGAAATAAAGTTTGATTGTTTAAATCAGATATTAAATTAACTTAGTCTTTACTACCAGTAATACCCTTTAAATTATTTGGGTGTTACAGTTTATGTAACCATTCTTTTGGTTATTAGACGTTTGTTATTACAAATCCATCATTTCTTAATTAGGCCTTTAGAAGTTCTTTTTTCCTGTAATGAGTGTCTAGGCCAAGCTATCAATCTACTTGTGTGCTAAAGTAATTGGTGATATTTTCCTACATGTGATAACTTGAATACTCCCTTTAATGGATGACGTCTCTTTACCTTGTAGATTGCTAAAGCAACCCTAGTACCAGACACAACTTATATTGCCAAGCCAGCTGCCTCATGGCTTGATGATTTTCTAGTCTGGGTATCTCCAAAAGCATTTGGTTGTGCTATTCTTGAGCTTGAACTTGATGAATCTCAGTCTCAGTTTAAGAAACTCATTTTTGTGAAAAGTCTGTAATTGCCTCTAATTTACTGAACTTGATGTATTAAAAACAGTTTACTGAATGATATTGCAGTTAATTGAACTAAAAAATAGTCCAGTTCAGTTTTTTTGAACTATTTTTTAGTTCAGTCCAATTTATTTGAATTATTATATAGCTAACTGTAATTGGTTTATAGTACAGTACAAGTAGTGCAGTTTGCCCACCCCTAATTGAAACTGAAGGTCTCTCTACACTTGTCCAGATGAAGGGTGATTGGTACCCAGATTTAGTAAGGGTCTTCTACAACAATCTCAGAAACGTGGATGATGTCCTTCATTCTCGGGTAAAAGGAGTAAATCTTCACATTGACAATGATATCTGGCTTCAAGTTGCAGGGTTAAAAGTTGAAGGGTTATTTTCTCACTTAAGGTACTCAGAAACAAACCGATGGCTGAAGAAGAAAGATGTGTATCGTAACTGGCAAAGATTTCCTAGAAGATACACAATTGAAAGATTGTATGTGCATGAAGGTCTGAACAAAGAAGAAAGAATGACATCACATCTTATTGCATGGGTGATTTGACCTAGTAGAGTTCTACAAGACAGAATGACAACTGGAGATGTCTTCCTGCTATATGCCATCAAGAATGATGTTCCTACAAATTGGGTGGAAGTAATAAAGGATCATATGATTGAAGCAGGAACCAAGCATGCAAGACATCTACCATATGCAGTGTTAATAAGCAAAATCCTGACTTTTCAAGGAGTGGATGTAAATGGTGAAAATAATGCTCTTGCGACTGTAAAAATGTGATTAACAGAAACACCCTAACTTCCATCGGTCTGGTGAAAACTATAAAGGGATGGTGCTTCAAAGATGAAGAAGATTTGGTTCAAAGTTCTGGGAGCACACCTGCACTAAATGAAGACAACACCATTTTTTTCCTGGAAACGAACTTTAAAAGATTTGTTGTTGATCAACTCAAGAGACTAGAACAGAACATAGACGTTCTGAATCAAAATAAAAATAGAAATGATTCTCCAATTGAAGTTTTTGGTGATGAGTCCAGTGAAGAGGATTCCATGGACATGTCTAACTCAGAATAGGGTGTTGATGTCTTTTGATGGAGTCTTTGTTTTATCTTAATAGGTGTTTGTGATTTTCTTGTTTTTTTTGCTTGTAATGATTGACATTAAATGCCATAGCTCTTTTGGGTCATATTTGATTGTAATAGTTGTTTGATCATGAATGACATCAGATTTCAATTTAAATCAACCTGTGTTTGGATGATCATATCTATGGTTTAGTGTGTGAAACTGATTAACGAAATCGATTAACCCATGTGTATGTATTGAATTTGACAAATTTTACTGAAACATTCACATCATTGCATATTCATACATTAACTGTGATTGATTACTATACTACATTGTTACTAAATTGCTTGATCTAATTGAACTTGAAAGGTTATGCAGGAACAATACTTGCTGACTGAGCTAGAATGGAAAATCTACAATACTATGCAGCAAAGAAATCGATTACGATAAAACTCTAATCGATTGGTCTTTGTAACTGGGTTTGAAGATTCCAAACTTTTGATATTTGATATCTGATATCTTATAACCCTGACTTACTGTCTATTATATGTTTATGCATCTTATATCTCTGTGTTTATCCGTTGTGAATATGTTTTGAGATATTAAGTGTTTTAAACAGATTTGGTGATTCAAAATGTATCAGTTATGCTCTAACATTGCTGCTGTAATCTTGCTCTGATGTATTACTTGAATATGCTCTTACATGCTCTGATACAAAATCTGATATTACTGCATTGTGCATCTGTGATTTGAAGTTGAAACATGCATAATGACAGAGGGAGCATTGCATATTGCTAAGTTTTTCACATGTTTCCATTAAGGGGAAGAAAATATTAATCATGAGAATATCATTGATAGGGGGAGCATCAAATTAATTCTGTTATCTTAACTGATGCATCTCTATTTGGTTGATTATATGTGTTTCAATTACAATATACTCTGTGTGCCTTTTTTGATAATGTCCAAAGGGGGAGAATTTGATGTAATTGGAGAATTGTAATTATGGATAATCTGTGATTGTGATTGTACAACATGGTTTTATTAATCATGGTTGTGCATCATAAGAAAAAGGGGAGATTGTTGAGATTGTTGATAGGGGGAGCATTGGTTTAGTTGAACCCACAATCTCAATGATAATTGTGTTTTTGATGATGACAACACATAATTAATAGTAACACATGTGTGTACTATGTTATACATGTCATATACTTATGCTGACTTTGTTATATCTGTAAAAGCATATATGTGAACTTTATTGTGTTGATTATAGCATACCACTGTGATTGATATGTGATTTTATCTGTGTATGCATACCACTATGATTGATATTGTTGAACTTTAAAGTATGACAAAACAATAGTTTTAAGTCGATTACATTATTATTCAAATCAATTAAAACTCGTTGGTTTGCACAAATTTTTTTCAAGTGTGATGTGATGAATTTTATGAAGAAAAGTTTTCAAAAATGAGCTAAGTGTTTCTACTTAATCGATTGCATGTAACTTGTATTCGACTAAGTTTGTTGTTGATTTGAAAACTGTTTAAATGCTTGACATAACTGTCACAACGGTCATGTTTTCAAATATGTTGACCAAGCATTTATGACAAATCGATTATATTAATTTTGGCAGCAATCAATTATGGCAGCAATCAACTACATTGAAGTTGTCTTTTTCTCTTCCTTTAGGATCTGTGCTTTTTTCCTTGATTGAAAAACCTTAGTGTTTTATGGTTTCTCTCTCTCTTCTTCCATGTTGTCTTCCGGTATCTCTTCTGCCACTAGTGTATCTGACCCGTCAGTCTTTACTAACTATTTCAATGTGCAGTTGCCCATTGATAAGTTAAATGGTGCTAATTATGCGACTTAAGCGTCAAACATTAAACTTTGGCTTAAGAGTCAGGGGTATCTTGATCATCTTACTCAAAATGTGACTGATATTACTCTCAGTGACTTTTCCCACTTAAAGAAGTTGATGCTCAATTATTTATAGTTCTAAAAAACACCATTCAATCTTCTTTAAAACAAATGTTTTGTGCCTACACCACATGCTTTGAAGTTTAGGAACATGCCAAATTATTATAAACCAATGATACTCAACATCTTTATGATGTTTGTCATGATCTTTTCAATGTTGTTGCTCTTGAAATCAAGACTTTATGATTGATTATTTGGGTAAGATCCATGCTCTTTTTCATGAATTTAATGAGGTTTTACGTTCTGCCTCTACTTTAACCTAATAAATAGAACAACGATAAAAGTTTTTCATAGTATTGGCTTTACATGAACTTGCCGATAAATATTCCCATGTCCGTGGTTATATTTTGGGTTCTCCTACTGTACCAAATTTTACTTCTACTTCTTCCACCCTTACATGTGCCAAGTAACCTTATTAGTGATACACTTGTTTTTGTTGATGATTCCTCTGCTTTGGTAAAAAAGGGTGTCACAAGTGTGATCATTGTGGCAAGTTGCCACAATATTGACAAGTGTCATGCATTACATAGTCATCCTCGCTATGTTGATGTGGGTGTAAATTTTTCCTATAAGACTATTCAACTCCCTTCTAGTGTTTTTCAGGTACGTCGATAACTTTTCTAGAAATTTAACCTTAGGTAAAAGAATAGGCTTACCGAAGCTTATACTTGTGATTTTTTTTTTTCAAAAATGTCAGTACGTCATTATAAGTTTCAGTATTTTAAGAACTGAAGCCTATAGTTGTGCAAATAATAAAAGAAATGTACCATGTTTTGAAGGACTAGATTTTTCTTGAAATCGAAGTCTATTACGCGAAGTTAAATAATCATTTTGCATTAGTGCAGGCATCTACACTCCAAGTTGGGAATGAAAAACATTTATTCCCAACTTAGCGGGGCTGATAAACTCTTTTTCTATTCCTTCGCCAAACGAATTTACATACTACTCAACGACGTTATTCCTAGCTTAAGCATAAGCTTATTCGCTTTGCGTTTTGTTTTTATTTTTTTAGTTTTTTTTCATGTTACCTTTCTTTTTGTTTTATAAACTCTTTTGTATGCATTTATTAGATATTTTTCATTTTATGTTAATTAGGGAAACATAGACTTTTGATATTGGTAGATATTGTTGATATTATTTTTTTAACAATATCTTCTATTTATCATATTTATGTTTCATTGCCATGTATTATTGTATCATTCTTCATTATAAATATATTACTCTAGGTGTAGTTTAGGCATAAGGGAGATTAGTCAATATTGTCTCAAAGCCTAAAACTATTGATAGTCAATATTTGAATTTGAATTCATTAAGAGAGAATTTTATTGGCTATTATAGTAGAACACAAGTTTATCAAAGATTTAGGTCTTTGTGACAAATCTTCTTTGTCTCATTAATCTTCTTTGACAAATCTTCTTATTTTTGCGTTCTTCTCTATTTTTTATCCTATCAAAGTAATCAAATTCATAAATGATTGTGCTCTTTCCTGAATAAGATCGTAGCATCTGGGCAGCAATAAACTATGCTGAAGTTGTCTCCTTCTCCTCCTTTAGGATCTGTGCTTGTTGTCTTGATTGTAAAACCTTAGTCTTTACTAACTATCTCAATGTGCACTTGTCCATTGATAAATGAAATGACACTAATTATGTAACTTAAACGTTAAACAATAACCTTGAGCTTGAGAGTCAGAGGTATAGATAACGATTGAATATATTGTTTTCTATGATGCAATTTTGATACTAAATCAACCCTTTTTTACTTAGAAGCTTGCTTGAACTCATGTTTTTAGCTTATTTGTGTGAATAAGAGAGTTTAGGTTATACTTGAGAATTTTATCACTAAATTCCCTTGATTTTGTAGGAAATTAGAATGAATTTGAAGAGGATTAAAATATCAAATAGTTGGAACTCAGAAAGGACAAAAAGAGCACAAGAAAAGAATGTTGTAGAAGCTCGCAGGACGCTTGGGTGCCCTTTTCTAGAGCCCTTAGCGCTGGAAGTCTTGCATTCACCCCTGAGCACTCTTTCAGGGACGCTGGGCGTCAATCTTCAAGTACCGTTTCACGCCTGGGCGCCCTTCCTGGGGCGTTGAGCGCACTTCCCTCGGAAGCTCGCCTGAGCGCCATAAGTGGGGGCACTGAGCGTTAGCGACGTTGGCCCATGATCCAATTCAGTTGTATATAAGGACTTGGACATCCTAGAGGGAGTATCTTTTGACAGAAGGGACACAAATTCAGACGTTTTCAGCTCTCCGAAGGCAGAATTGGATGAGAAAGCTCTCCTTTTCGATTTTTAGGGTTTATCTTTCATTATCATTCCATTGTACATTTAGTTTCTCCATGACAAGGGGGAACTAAATTCATTTGGTTTTGGGGAAGATGTAACCTCTAAACTCTCATGTATTTTAATTGATTCAAATTTATATATGCTTCTTTCATTAAATGTTAGGTTTATTCTCCTATGCTCTATGCTTGTTATGTTTAACACATTCATGGCGTGATTTTTGGTTTTCTTTGTTATTGACAAATACCTAAAAACCTAGAACTGGGGAATTTCCGTTCGTAATGCAAAATTAATTATTAGGGATGCAAGACATTGTGGTCTAGTAATTAAGGATAAACTTCTTTCGTCGAGACATGAGGTTCTAAGTAAATTAGAATGAGACATTGACAATTAATAAAGAAGAACAATTCTTATATACATGAGAGTGATTAGGTGAAATCTAAACCCCAACAACATCTTCATCTCATAATACCAATATCATCATTCACTTTGGCATTTCTCTTCAATTGATCAAAATTGCATTCATATTTACTTTCTTGTTTTTACATTTAAAAACCCTACCTAAATTGTTCTTCAAAGTCTTAATTAGTTAAGTAATTACATGACTGTTTAGTGTCGTGAGTCTCTTGGAAAACGATACTTGGTCTTACTATTTATTATTACTTGATACGATTCGGTACACTTGCCGAGGTCTTAACAAGTTTTTGGCGCCGTTGCTAGGGACTCGTGGTTTAAACTATACTTTTGTGTGATTCTTAACCGATTAGACTTTATCTTTATTTTAATCTTTTTGTTTTTAATTTTTGTTTTTAATTTTATTTTTTTATCTGTTGGTGTTAATTGTGTGCTCTAGTGTTTTGTTCTCTAGTGTATGCAGGGTACAATTCAAACTAGAAGCACGAAAGTTTTTGAACCTCTTCTTGCAAGTCTGGACAATAGTAGAAGAAAAAGGAGGAACATGACGTCCAAAGAACTTTTCCCTTCTCCTGAGACTCTTTTACAGCCTTCACATCAAAGATTTGACCAGGAAACAAAAAATATGGCTGAAGAGCAGAATGGTAGACGTACCCTGGCATATTATGCAACAGTTATTGGCCCTCATCATTTTAATAGCATTGCAAGGCCGAGGGTTAATGCTGCAAATATGAAGATGAAGTCTACTTTGATTCAATTGGTGAAGAGCAACCAATTCAATGGATTATCACATGAAAATCCATATGAGCATCTGACCACATTCAATGAGATATGCAATACTGTGAAGATCAATGGTGTGCTAGATGAAGCTATTAGACTTAGCTTGTTCCCTTTGTCTTTGGGAGGCAATGCTAAGATGTGGTTGAACTCTTTTCCAGAGAACAACTTTACTAAGTGGGAAGTATTGGTTGCACAATTTTTGAACAAATATTTCCCAATATCAAAGGTAAACAAGGCAGGGCATTAATGAAACATTGGGTCAAGCGTGGGACCGATTCAAAGGTTTATTGCAGAAGACACCCACACATGGATTTGATGATCCTATAGTAGTCATTCTATTCCTTGGAGGACTTAGCTCACAGACTAAATTGATGCTGGATGCCTCAACTAGAGGTAATATCAAGTGCAAGACTCTAGAGGAGGCCTATCAGTTGATTGAAAATATGGCTACCAATGATAATGAGATGCATAGTGAAAGAACTCAACTTCAACAGAAAGGAGTTCTACAATTACAATCTCAAGATGCTCTGTTGGCTTAGAACAAAATAATGACTCAACAATTGGAGACTCTTCTGAAGAAAATCTCTCAACTACCTCAAGAATTGCAGAATGTTTCTCAAGCCCAACATCAACTTTGTGAGCTATGTGGTGGAGATCGTATCAATGGACAATGCGCCATGCAAGCTATTACCCAAGAAGAAGTCAAATTTATGGGTAATCACGGCCGCCAAGGTAATTACAACCAAGGATGGAAACCTCACCCAAGTATGGGTCAATGGCAAGCTGGACAATTCAATAGACCATCACAACAACAATGGCATCCACACCCCTCCTTATCTGAAAGAACTACAAAGTCAGAAGAGACACTCCAACAATTCATGCAAGTGTCAATCTCCAACCATAAAAGCACTAAAGCTGCGATTAGAAATTTGGAAATACAGGTTGGTCAACTAGCTAAGAAGTTGGAAGAGATGTTTGATAGGAGTTTTGGGGCTAATAGTGAAGTTAACCCTAAGGAGTAGTGCAATGCCATTATGATTAGAAGTGGCATGATGCTAAATGAGAGAAAAGAAAAGGTTGAGTTGAGTGAAAAAGAAGAGATGAATAAAGAGAGAAAAAAAGGTGACAAAGATAAGAGGAAAAAGAAAGGAGAAGAGGATGAGAGTAAAGAAGAAAAAATAATTGAGAAGCCCCTTCCTTATCCAAAAAGCTTTTCAAAGACTGAAAAAGAGAACAAATTTGGGCGTTTCATGGAGATCTTCAAGCAATTAGAGATTACTATGCCCTTGACTGAAGCATTGCAGCAAATTCCTGCTTATGCTAAGCACATGAAGCAATTCCTCAACAAGAAGAAGAAATATTTAGATGAGGAAACAATTGAAGTGCAGGGCAATTGCAGTGCCATTATGCATAAGACTCTCCCTCCAAAATTCAAAGATCCGAGAAGTTTCAATATCCCTTGTACCATTGGGAATCATGATATCGGGAAGGCTCTAGTTGACTTAGGGGCTAGCATCAATCTGATGCTCTATCGTTGCTCAAAAAAATTGGTCTTCTGGAGGTCAAACCCACAAGAATGGTGTTGCAAATGGCGGATAGGTCCATCAAGCATCCTTATGGTGTAGTGGAAGATGTTGTGGTTCAGATAGATAAACTCCAATTTTCGGTGGACTTTGTAGTGATGGAGATGGAGGAAAATGCAGAGATACCACTCATCCTTGGACGACCATTCATGAAGACAACTAAGGTTGTCATTCATGTAGATGATGGAGTTTTAACATTGAAGGACCAAGAGAGAGAGGTAACTTTCAATGTTTTTGAAGCTGGGCCGCCAATTCAAGAAAAGCAGACTAGTCTTAAAACAACAGATGAAGTTCTATCAATGACTAGTCTACCTGATAAAGCTGCCAAGTTGGTCAAAAAGGGCCTAAGCTGTTTCTCTATAAAAGTGGAAGGAGGGGATGAAGAGAAGGAAGGAAAACTGGTTCACCAACACCCTGATGTGAAAAGTGATGAACCCAAACCTGACACACTAGTGAAATTCAAGAACAGGTTATGGGTTGTCAAGACTATTAAGACAAATGAAGTTTTTGAGATTGAGGCTCCTTACTCTAGGAGAGTCAAATTAGAGATAAGAAAATTGCTGAGATTTTGTTGGTGTCATGAAGGAAGAAGGAAAGCCAACATTAAAGATCCAGATTGAGCTTAATGGTATCAAGCTAGTGACGTTAAACAAGCGCTTACTAGGAGGCAACCCAACTTTCTAAGCTTACTTCTTTAGTTTATGCAATTTTGAATTATGTTTTTAGTTTGAGTATGTACTTGGCTAAATGGATAGTTGCTGCAATGGTTTGGTGTTTGGTGATAAACTGTTTGATTGTGAGAAGTAATATTATCTTGTGTCTGCTTGAGTGTGTATGATTCATGTTGAGTTAATGATTGGTTTAACTTTTAAGCATAGATGGTGGTTGCTCATAGTTGTGATGCATGATTTCAATTGTGATTAATATGATGGGCAGGATGTTTATCAAAATGTGGAACTTGAATTAACCTGAGAGGTTGGACTCCAGAGTCTTTGATTGATTGAATACTATAACTTTGGAAGCATGATTGATTTTGCTTGATTTTCTATGATTGAACCACTTGCTTGTTTGTTACACATGATCAAGGCCATGTTTTTCTTCTTCCATATAAGCCAATGCCAATATGTGAACCCCATAAAGAACAATGTTTGTTCTATCCTTTGAACCTTGAGCCTAAATATGAAAAACCTTTTTGAAATCCCTTCTTTGAGTTGAGTAGAGTATGTTTATATGGTAATGAAGAATGGTTCAAGTTTGGGGTTGTGGGAAACCAGGAAAGAACTTTGTGAAAATCTTTAAAGAGCATTGAGCAAAACAAAAAGCAAAAGCAAAAGAAAAAGAAAAGAGAAGAAAGAAAGAAAAGAAAAGGTTAAGCTCAATGCAAGTAAAGTTGAGAATGAGTTCAAGATTGATTTCTCACATAAAAGGACAAAGAGAGATTAATGCTATATCATGAAGTAAATTGCTCGCTCTCTTAACTCAAGGAATGTTGTTGTCTAGAAAGACCAATTTTCTTCTTATCCCGACCATGTCACAAGCTTAGAAAAAGTCCTTGTGATGATAACTTGCTTGTGAGTGTGTTTAAATGAAAGGCAAAGTTTCTTGTGAGGACGTCCTAAAAGGAGTATCTTTTGATAGAAGGGATGCAAATTCAGACGTTTTCAGCTCTCCAAAGGCAGAATCGGATGCGGAAGCTCTCCTTTTCGGTTTTTAGGGTTTATTTTTCATTCTCATTCCATTGTACATCTAGTTTCTCCATGACAAGGGGGAACTGAATTCATTTGGTTTTGGGGAAGATGTAACCTCTAAACTCTCATGTATTTGAATTGATTCCAATTTATATATGCTTCTTTCATTAATTGTTAGGGTTATTCTCCAATGCTCTATGTTTGTTATGTTTAACTCATTCATGGCATGATTTTTGGTTTTCTTTGTTATTGACAAATACCTAGGAACCTAGAACTGGGGAATTTATCCTAAGGGAACTATTACCTAGACATATGGATAAAACGCTTGGTTTTCTTAAGCTTCCGTTCGTAATGCAAAATTAATTATTAGGGATGCACGACATTGTGGTCTAGTAATAAGGATAGGCTTCTTTCGCCAAGACATCGGGTTCTAAGTAATTTAGAAAGTGACATTGACAATTAATAAAGAAGAAGAATTCTTATATACATGAGAGTGATTTGGTGAAATCTAAACCCCAACAACATCTTCATATTATAATAGCAACATCATCATTCGCTTTTGCGTTCCTCTTCAATTGATCAAAACTGTATTCATATTTACTTTCTTGTTTTTATATTTAAAAACCCTAAATTGTTCTTCAAAGTCTTAATTAGTTAAGTAATTACATGAATGTTTAGTGCCATGAGTCTCTTGGAAATGATACTTGGTCTTACCATTTATTATTACTTGGTACGATTCGATACACTTGCTGAGGTCTTAACAGGTATCTTGGTCGTTTTCTTGAAAAGTGACTGATATTGCTCTAGGTGACTTTTCTCACTAGAAGACAGTTTATGCTCAACTATGTATGGTTGTCAAGAATACCATCCAAACTTTTTTAAAACAAATGTTTCGTGCCTTCAGCGCATGTTTTGAAGTCTGGGATCATTTGGGTAAGATCCATGCTCTTTTTCATGAATTTGATGATGTTTTACCTCCTATCTCTACTTCAGCCTAAGAAATAGAACAATGGTAAAAGATATTAATGGTATGGGCTTTACACGAACTTGTTGATAATATTCTCATGTCCGTGATCAGATATTGGGTTCCCCTGTTATACCCAATTTTACTTCTAATTGTTGCACCTTTTTGCGTGTTCCAATTGAACCTATTAATGATACACTTGTTTTTGTTGATGATTTCTCTACTTTGGTTTCTCAACGTGATGATCACAACCGCTCTCACAAGTTAGGAAAAGGGGTCACAAGTGTAATCATTATTGGAAGTTACCACAATAATCATTTATTGTTAACTCATTGGCAAGTGTACCAAATCGTATCAAGTAATAATAGATGGTAAGACCAAGTATCGTATCCCAAAAGACTCACGACACTAAACAATCGTGTAATTACTTAACTAATTAAGACTGAAAAGCTATTTTTTTTGGTGTTTAAATGCAAATCCAATAAAAAGTAAATATGAATGCAAATTGATCAATTGAGGCTTGACATAGGAATGAATGGTGTTGATAATATGAGATGATTAATGTTGTTGTGGTTTAGATTTCCCCTTCCTTACTTTCATGTATATAAGAATTCATCTTCTTCATTAATTTGTTAACGTCACTTTCTAAATTACTTAGAACCCGATCCCTCGGCGTAAAAAGCCTATTGATGAGTCATTATTTTCTACTACTAACTTAGCTTTTTGCACCATATTGTGTTAGTGAATTGTGTTTAATTCTCCATTTTTATCTCATTTTCACTGTTTGAGCTTAATTTCAAGAATAATTCTTATTTTAATTGATTTGAATTATTTGGGCTTAATTATTTCAATCATTTTATGTAGGACAATCACGTTTGAAATGTTGAGAAAGGATCTGCTGAAGATAGCCGAACGGTCTATGAAGTAGTGTACAGAACGACTGAGAATTCGCCCAACCGTACGATCTGCTGAAGCCTTGACCGAACGCTCTTTTGAAGGCTTGTCCAAATAGTCCGTGAATGAATACTGAACTTGGAAGCTTTGACCGGACGACCTATTGTAAGCCTGCACTGGATGGTCGAGCACCGAACGGTTTGTAGAACGCCAATGTCGAACGGTGAAAGAGTGAACAACCGAACGGTCTGTGCAAGCACGGACCGAGAGGTCTATGGAAGCTTGCACTTATGGCCGAGCACTACAAACCGAGCAGTTTGTCGAAGTTGTGACCGACCGGTCTGCCAAAGTCATTAGCGAACAAACTAAGAAAGCCTTGCTGAAAGCCTTCACCGAACGGTCAGCTACCAGCTGAGCACTGTTGAACATAATGACCGAACGGTGTGAACCTATCATGATCGATCGGTCAGATGCAGTAACATGAGGAACTCAACAACAGTGTTGGAAGCACATTCTGGGACTTCAAAAGGGTGGTCACGTCAGTGTTAAAGTTTAATTTCGTTTTAGAATGTCATTGGATCAAACTATAGGACTTTTGGCCCAATTTTAGGTCATTTTGTAGGACAAGCCCATTAGAAGGGCAGTTTGGTCTTTTGGGGTCTATATACCCCAAAATCACTTTCACTAGAAGAGAGCTCCAAGCCACCACTCAGTTCTTTGTTCTTGGGAGAGCGTCTTCTTCTTCCTCCCCTTTGGGGAGGTTTTATGTTTTGTTTTCTTTACTTCTCAATGAATGTATGAACTCATTTTTAATTTCAATTGCATTGTGATTGGCTTCCATTTTCAACTCCAGTACCATTGCTTATTTCCAATTGTACATTTTAATTTTGTCAGATTTTAGCTTCCCATTTTACGTTTTTCAACTTTGCCCATTTATGTTTCCCAGCTTAATTTCATTGCAGCCTCTGTTTGTGTTTTGATTTACGTATTCTAGTTGTGTTTAGAAGTTCGTTTTGCTACATTCCAGCACTGCATTTTCATTCCAGTTCTTCTAATTTAATTTACTATTCATCGCGTTTTCTACTTCATTTCTGCAACGTTTTATGAGCTTCTACATTTAGACCTTTCGATTTTACTATTTTACACCGTTTGGTCTGTTGTTTTAACTCCAACCTTTTCTGCATTTCTGCTTTAATATCGTTCGGTCACTTGTAGGATCGTTTGACCTTTACCTGTACTGTTTATTTTGCTTTTACCGTTCGGTTTCCAACTTTCCTGCATTTCCATTTCCTTTCTTTAGGTATCGTTCGGTCTCCACTTTTAAACCTTCGGTCTATGAACAGAACTATTTGGCCTCTAACACGCTTGTTGTTAGAGCCGATCGGCTTGGTTAGTAGAACTTTTCAGCCTTGTGAAGAACCATTCGGTCTTCATGTTTTCCACATTTAATTCAATGCTTTTGGTTATGTTTAGTTATGTTTAACTTCCAGTTTTAATTTAGTTTAATTTTCCTTGAAAAAAAAACACTTTCAAACACCCCCACTACGTGTTTGACTTATGTCCTGAACCACATTTGGTCCTTGAGAGACGACCTAGGAGTGACTTCCTAGTCTATACTGCATTTTTATTGCACATCAAATTTGTATGGGCCGCGACAGCCCCATAAAATTTTGGCACCGTTGCTGAGGAAAAAAGCTAAGTTAGTAGTAGAAAATAATGACTCATCAAAATAGACCACACATAGTCTTTTGCACTTTTTGGCAAAATCAAGACGCAAAACCAGGAACCATTCTAAATACATCAAGGGTGTGACATAACCTTTAGGAAACAAAAAGAAAAAGACACCAAAGACATAAAGCAAATTTACACGATCCTCAATGATCTTGGAAAAAGAAAAGGAATAGACAACATCCTTCACACAGATAACCAGAGAATGCAGATACTCATAGAATTCATTTAAGCAATTCCAAAACATGGAAAAATAATCAATCAGCTCAAGTGGTGAATCGAAAAGCAACAGAACCTCACAGATGCACTATTAGTGTTTCTCTCAAGTGTCTAGGGTAAACAATGTCAACTCAATGAACTCAAGAAAGCAAGCAACAAAGAGACTTGGCAAGCCTCTAATATCAACACTCGAAAACATATGCATATTCAAATCAAAAGGTCTTTTCTAGATGTAATGGGGCTAAGGACAAGGGAGGATAAAATATGGATAAGTATCTATAAACCAAAAGAAATATAGGAGCAATGGGGAACAAGTGTAAACACAGTCAAATCACCTAAAACCTCTAATTCAATCCTCTTCTTGACTCCATTATTTAAAAAAAATTACTTTTCTCATTTTTTCCTATTTTTTTTCTTCTTCCTTTTTCATCTTGTCTCTTTTTCTTTTCTCTCTCTTTAGGACACAATTGTAAATGACAAGATACACACATATTTACAAAACAACTAAGAAGAGGAACCAACTAGCCAATTCACAAGAATCCCCAGGATGACCACACGTGTTCCGAAAACACTTCCAAAGCTCCAAAATTCCCTAAGGTTAAGGTGATCATGGGTTTTCACTTAAGGGTAATTAATGAGCTTGAAAACAAAGAACAAGGGAAAAGCATAGGCCTAAAGGGGTTATCAAAGGATCAAAACAAGGTAGGATTATTTGGCTAGAGAGGCTCAAGACAAAACTTCCTTTATCATTTCCAAACATGCATATCCATCAAGAATTATCAAAAAGAGTCAAGCCAAGGCATATGTGCAAGCAATCAAGAGTCATATCACACAAGAAAGAACATAAAGTGGCTCAAATCTCACACAAGGTAATTGTCACAATCAAATCAACCTCTCAAACATCATAATCATCTTCCAATCAAAGAAAATCATGGATTTCAAACCAATCAGAGTATCAATGAAGTGAAAGACACATCTACAACCTAAACAAAGTCCAGAAATCAAGAGAAGCATGCAAAACTGTACACAAGACAGAACAAAAACAACCTAAAAAAGAAAAAAATTAACAAAGAAAACAAAAACTAACAAAGAAAAATCAGAATCTCCCCAATAGACCACACTTAAACTACACAATGTCCTCAGTGTGTCACAAACAATAAGATCAACAATCATAACAGTCAACAGATCATGGACAAGTGCAATAAAAGTGGGGAAAGGAGGAGAAGGGAAAAGGAAAACTCCCTTGGTCATGGTGGAAGTTGCAGATTTTGGACTATAAGGGAGATGTTCTCCACCACTGGATCCAACAAGGAAGTTTTGAGGAAGAACTGCTTCATCCTCCAGAATTGATCGAGCAGGGAAATGTCTTCCACAACTGGATCTAAGAAGCAAGGATTTTTTATTAGCCTATTCAGCTGGTGCCTATTGATGTTGAAGCTTTTGTGTATGCTTGCACCTTTGTTTTCCACTGTGGGTGTTTGTTGGTCAAATTCATGTGTACCTCCTGCAACATGGTTAGTGCAATGTGGCTCCAAAGAAATGACATGCAGAGGTATAGCACCCAATCCCAATGTAACAGGTTGAACATCAAATACACTCTCAGAACATGAATCAATTTCAAATTTAGAAGCAATATCAAGCACAGGCTCAGATTCATGTTCAGTGCATGGATAAGAAGTATTCAAATATGATGGCAAAAATTGCTTCTCATCATGGAGAGAGTTAAAATTCGAAGCATGCTCATGAACAATATAATCATCAACATACCTATCAACTGCATAATTATGAACAACATAATCATTAACAACATAATCAAACTAAGGTATGTTTACCTCCATTTCCTTGAATGTGGCTAAAGTGGTGGAAGATGATGATGGTCTACCTAGTTCAAAAGTGTTGCTCATATCTGCGTGGTCCTCAAAATTTTCATCAGTGTCCTCAGGTGCAAGAGTAGGGACATAAGAAGGTGGGAAAGTAGATGGCATAGTGATCACATGACTCTAGTTCCCATCTCCTATGTTGATGGCACTGACATCATCATCCGGAATCTGAACAGTCTGAAATGGTAGTGGCTCTAAATCTTGAGACTGTTCCTTAGTGAGCTGAGTGGCCATCTGTCCTAACTGATGAGTCAAACTCTGAATGGAAGCTCTTGTTTCCTACTGAAACTGCATACTCTTAGCAGTCAGCTGTTGAATCTGCATGTTCTGCATGGTCATTTGCTCCAACAACTCCTTCAATGTAGACTCATAAGTAGAAGGCTAAGGAGCTATTTGGGCAGGCTCATGAAACTACAACTGCTGTGGTTCATGGACTGGTGGAGGCATACAAGTATTCTGGAATGGTGGTTCTTGATATTGATGTTGTGGAGTACCATACCATCCCAGGTTAGGATCATTCCATCCAGGATCGTTACTATATGAATCAAAAGGATGTTGAGTAGGGAAGAATCTGTCCAAAAATAGATGCTTAAGATCTTCCCAATTGGCCTTGAATTCTGGAGGAAGATAATAAAGCCACCCCCATGCTACTCCCTCTACTGAATGCGAGAATGCCTTTAAGAAAATGCGATGATTCGGGACATGCGGAGGTTTCATTGCAGAGCAAATGAGATGGAACTTCTCCAAATGTTTATGTTGGCATTCACCTATAAAGCCATGAAACTTAGGCAACAAATGTATCAGTCCAGTGGTGAAAATGCAATGATCATCATCCTCATTATGTGTAACCGGCTCCCAAAGAGCACTCTTATTAGTTGGATGATGAGTCATATTGTTATCAGCATAGAATTCAACAGAATATACATGAGAACCATAATCAAAGTCACATGCAAAAGGAGAATCATAATCATAGACACAGGCAAAAGAAGCAGTATTCACATAATCAAAATAGGCAGACATGGAAAAAGAAGGGGGAAGGTAGAAAGGAAATGCTCAAAATTACGAAACAAACGAAACACAACACAATTAAACTGATAACAGTTGAAAAACTATTATTTTTATACTTAAAATTGACTTCAATTACAACCTTTATGACTTAGAAATTAGCTTAAACTCATGATTTTGTTGAATTGTTGGAAATAAGAGAGTTGGACAGGTTTTATGCTTGATTTCCTTGTTTTTGCAGGTTTTTAGATAAAATTGATGAAATAAGTAAAAAGGGATAGAGATGGAATCAGAAAAGGACACAAAAAGTGAAAAAGAAGAGAATCAGCAAGTACCGCTCAACGCCAATTACCGCTGAGCGACACTTTTTAGTACTCGTTGGCACCGTTGAGGGGAAAACTAGCGCTGAGGGGAAGAAGTGTCACGCGCTACTACCACTGAGCGACACTTTTATGGGCTTGTGCCTAATTTTCTGTATTTTTTAGAATAATATATAAGCTTTAGGATGTCCTAGGGTTTGTATCTTTGGTTGGAACGAAGCAAAAACGTACTCTTTCACCCCTTGGAGGAGGATTTTGGATGCTAAGGCTCCTTTCTCAACTTTCTAGGGTTTTATCCTTCACTTTTCCATTGTATTTCATCTAGTTTCACCATGAATATGGTGAACTAAACTTATTTAGTTGTTGGGGAATCAATGTAAATCCTTAGAAACTCTCTTGTATGAAATTTGTTCTTAAAAATCATCTTTATGATACATGTTTTCTTTCATTAATAGTTAGGGTTTTTCCTCTTTGCTCAAAGCATGCATTATTTAACTCATTCGATGTCATGATTATTGGTTTTGTCGATATGGACACATACGGGGAAATCTAGATCTGGGGAATCTCTCCCAAAATTATATTACCAACCTAGACATAGGAGTATGATAGTTGGTTGCTTTTAAGCTTCTGTGCTTCAGAATTAATTATTAGGGATGCTAGGAATTGTATGAACTCATAATTAAGGATATGCTTTCTTCGTCGAGACATCGGGTTTTAAGTAATTTAGAAAGTGGCATTAACATTAATGAAAAGAATGGTGAATTCCTAAATACAAGAGAGTGGATAGGATGAAATTGATAAACCCCAACAACATATTCATCCATATATTTCAATTCACGTGTTTTGTTTCTTCTTGCCCATTGATCATCACATGCATACATATTTACTTTTCAGTCTATTGCATTTGAAACTTACAACAGTTTGTTCACAAGTCTTAATTCATCAATAAATCACATAACTGTCTAGGCCATGAGTCCTTTGAGAGAATGATACTTGGTCTTACCAGGTTTATTACTTGATACGATTCGGTTACACTTGCTAAGGGTTAACAAGTTCTTGACTCCATTTTCGGGGATCTAAGATTTGTTCATCATAAACACACAACACACACACAATACCGCACACACAAAACAGAACACTACACTCACAACACAAGACAAAACACAACACACACTAACACAACAAAACACCTAAGACCGAACCGTTGGTTCCCGGCAATGGCGCCAAAATTTGATGGAGCTGTCGTGGCCCATGCAAATTTGATGTGCAATAAAAATGCAGTATAGACTAGCAAGTGACTCCTAGGTCGTCTCTCAAGGACCAAATGTGGTTCAGGACTTAGGTCAAACACGTAGTGAGGGGCGTTTTGAAAGTGGTTTTTTCCAAGGAAAATTAAACTAAATTAAAACTGGAATTTAAACATAACTAAACATAACCGAAAGCATTGAATTAAATGTGGAAAACCTGAAGACCAAACGGTTCTTCACAAGGTCGAAAAGTTCTACTAACTAGGCCGATCGGCTCTAACAACAAGCGTCTTAGAGACCGAACGGTTCTGTTCATAGATCGAACGGTTTAAAAGTGGAGACCGAATGGTCCCCAAAGAAAGGAAATGGAAATGCAGGAAAGTTGGAAACCGAACGGTAAAAGCAATTTGAACAGTAAAGGTAAAGGCCGAACGGTCCTACAGGTGACTGAACGAGATTAAAGAAGAAATGCAGAAAAGGTTACAGTTAAAACAACAGACTGAACGGTGTAAAACAGTAAAACCGAACGGTCTAAATGCAAAAGCTCATAAAACGTTACAAAAATGAAGCAAAAATCGCGATGAACAGTAAATTAAACTAGAAAAACTGGAATGAAAATGTAGAGCTAGAACGAAGCAAAACGAACTTCTAAAGACAACTAGAAGACGTAAATCAAAACACAAACAGAGGCTGCAATGAAATTAAGGTGGGAAACATAAATGGGCAAAGTTTAAAAACGTGAAATGGGAAGCTAAAATCTGACAGAATTAAAATGCACAATTGGAAATAAGCAATGGAACTGGAGTTGAAAATGGATGCCAAACACAATGCAATTGAAATTAAAAATAAGTTCATACATTCATTGAGAAGTAAAGAAAACAAAACCTAAAACATTCCCAAAGGGGAGGAAGAAGAAGACACTCCCCCAAGAACAGAAAACTGAGTGGCGGTTGGGAGCTATCTTCAAGTGAAAGTGATTTTGGGGTATATAGACCCCAAAAGACCAAACTGCCCTTCTAATGGGCTTTTCCTACAAAATGACCTAAAATTGGGCCCAAAGTCCTACAGTTTGACCCAATGACATTCTAAAACGAAATTAAACTCTAGCACTGACGTGGCCACCCTCTTGAAGTCCCAGAATGTGCTTCCAACATTGCTGATGAGTTCCTCTGGTTACTGCATCTGACCGATCGGTCAGGACACGTTCACACCGTTCGGTCATTATGTTCAATAGTGCTCAGCTGATAGTTGACCGTTTGGTGAAGGCTTCCAGCAAGCTTTCTCAATTCGTTCGGTAGTGACTTGGGCAGACCGTTCGGTCAAGACTTCGACAAACCGCTCGGTTTGTAGTGCTCGGCCATAAGTGCAAGCTACCATAGACCGCTCAGTCTGTGCTTGCACAGACCGTTCGTTTGTTCACTCTTTCACTATTCGACATTGGCGTTCTACAGATCGTTCGGTGCTCGACCATCTAGTGCGGGCTTACAGCAGGTCATTCGGTCAAAGCTTCAAAGACCGTTCGGTATTCATTCACGGACCATTCAGACAAGCCTTCAAAAGACCGTTCGGTCAAGGCTTCAGTAGACCGTACGGTTGGGCGAATTCTGTATCGTTCTGTACACTACTTCATAGACCGTTCGACCATCTTCAGCAGATCCTTTCTCAACCTTTAAACAGTGATTGTCCTTTACAAAATGATTGAAATAATTAAGCCCAAATAATTCAAATTAATTAAAATAAGAATTATTCTGGAAATTAAGCCCAAATAGTGAAAATGAGATAAAAATGGAGAATTAAACACAATTCATTAACACAATATGGTGCAAAAAGCTAAGTCAGTAGTAGAAAATAATGACTCATCACCTATCCTTAATTATTTGACCATAATCCCTTGCATCCCTAATAGTCAATTCTGCATTACGAACAGAAACTTAAGACAACCAAACATCTTATCCCTATCCCTAGGCAATATTTCTTTCGGGTGAAATTCTTCAGATCAAGGTTTCTAGGTATTTCCCAATAACAAAGAAATCCAACATCATGTTATGAGTGATCAAAACATAATAAGCATTGAGCAAAGGAGGAAATCACTAACAATTAATGAAAGAAGCATAAAATAATTCAAATCATATTCAAATACATGAAAGTTTAGAGGTTACATCTTCTCCAACAACAAATGAGTTTAGTTCTCCATCGTGATGGAGAACCTTGGTGTACAATGGAATGAAAGTGAGATAAAAGTCCTAGAAAATGAAGAGGAGATCTCCCGCATCCAAATCTACCTCCAAAGGGTCGAAAAGTGTGTTTTTGCGCTTCAACCTTCCAAAGATGTGAACCCTAGGGCGTGCAAGTTCTTAAATAGATCAAAAATTGGCCGATAAGCCCAAGTTGTTGGCGGTAAGCGCCCCAACTAAGGGAAAGCAGTCGACACTGCAAGAAAATTGGCGCTCAATGGCCCTCAGAGGGCAAGCAGGCACTCAACGGTGTATTGACACATGCACTCAGCGCCCCCAGGAGGGAAAGCAAGCGAGACTGCGCTATAACTGGCGCTTAGCGCCCTTGAAAGGCGCCGAGGCGTGCTGCGGTTCAGAGTGGCACTGAGGGCCTAGAAAGGGCAACTAGGTGCCCTGCACTGGTGTTGAGGGCCTCATAAAAGGGCAACCAAGCACCCTACACTTTCTTCATCCTTCTTCTCTAATGCTTTTGTTGTCCCTCTTGAGTTCCGACTCCTTGATACTTTTTCTTCCCTTCCAAAACATACCCATAACCTACAAAATTAAAGGAATTAGTAATAAAATCATAAAGTATAACTATGATTCACTTATTCACAAAACTAAACTAAAAACAAGAGTGCAAGTAGCTTCTAAGTCAAAAAGAGTTGATTGAATATCAAAAATGCATCACAAATAACGGTATATTTAACCTTTATCAATTACACTACAATATGTCATCATAATTATAAAATGTTAAGCAACACCATTGGAATGGTACAAAATGTCACAAAGTATGGACTAAAATACCAAACCTTAAGGGGAACTCATGCAAGCTTTTTAGTTGTAGCAATAGATCTCTCAAACAACATCATATGTGTTGCAAGGGAACTATTAAAAAAAATGGCTTTAGCATACATTTATATAACAAAGAAAGTTGAAACTTTGAGGTTCTTACAATTCTACTACATGTCTAAGAGGGCTGGGAGGAGACTTGTGCAATGAACAAAATCAGACAACAATGTTCTCCAGTATGGAGATCACAAGTAGCTGCCAAGGACGCCTGAAATTGGTAATAACTTAATTGTCATATACCAAAATTCATAAATGAAACTTTAAAGTTAACAAACTTCACTTACCCAAGTATATAAGGGAGAAAATATATGTCCTTCCCCATTCCAAAGTAGGTGGTGATGTATGTTTGATTTCATCGAATTTATTTCTTTCATGAGTCATATAGGGGTTAATGAACTCATATACATCATTGAACCCCCTCTTGTTACTGACACCAAACATATAACTCATATACTATCTGACTGCTGCTTCATTATTTTTTCCTCAAGCTTCTTGTATCCACCACGAGACAATATGTGTGGATTTTTATTCTGAGCACTTATACCTTGTGATTTTGACCTTGTTTGTTGTGACAAAATGAAACAATTGTTATGATATAAAATTATGAATGATGAAGTGAATTGAATGATTTTTACCTACACTTACTTGTCACGTCTCGAATGAACGAAGCTCTACAAACTGATGCCATGTTTCTTCGTCAATTGTAGAATATTTGGAACGTGAAGTTTCATTACTTTTTGGTCCAAATATATATATATATATATGGACATCAATTTTGTCTTAAACCCCCGAAATCTTTCTCCAATTGTAGATAAACACCTACTCTTTAGGCTGGCGACATTTGGGATATCAAATGTCATCTGCAATAAAGAAAGTAATAACTTTATAACAATACAAATTTATTAATATAATTAAACTAGAATTTGGAGCAATATTGATTAACTTACCAATAGATCTTTCTAGATAAGATTCCGATCAACCTCAGATACACGGTCAAAGGATGAAGTAAGTATAGAGATACAATTACGTGCTAGTACTCCAAGGTAAGACCTAAATTCATCTGCATTTGGTCCAGATGCTACTCTAGTGACCACGTCAATAATGATAGGTGTCCTCTCACCTGCATTTCTTCTAAGTTGAAGTTGTCTACACCTCGTCGCTCTTCTAGTGGGTCTGGAAGTGGGGACTTGATCTTGAGACGAATGTGGTGCCTCAGCCATATATCTGTCACAAAAAATAAGATGAAAGATTAATAAAAGAGATAAAAAATAACATATTAACAAAAGCCATAAAATTTTACACAAATATGAAATTCATACATAATCATATGAATTGGTCATATGTATATTCCCTAATTGTGATCTTCCCGAATTGCATGTACATCATCAACCAGACGGTCGTCATCCAAATTTATTGTCGTTTTAAATGGAAGGGTGTCAACAATATGAAGATTACTTATATTCTCTTCTTTATCTTCAATTTGTCTTTTTCCTTGAAGAGCGACATACCAATGGTCAGACGTAGGATCTTTGACATAAAAAACCTCACTTGCTTGATATGCCATGATAAATGGTTTGTCTCCCGAACCAACCTTTCGAAAATCAACTAGTGTCATACACTAGTGCAGAAAGAGCTTTAGACATCTGTTATTTTGGGCTTTTAACGTCTGATCTCTATCCAACGTCTATATGAGTGATGTTAATAAGACGCCAGATCCAATAGGTCAGACGTCTATATAGACATCTGATCCATACAGTTCAGACGTCTTTATAGACGTTTGACACTATAGATCAGATGTCTAAAACGTCGTTGTATTTGATTGGATCTTTTTTTACTTAAGGCCTCTCGGGTTGCTCCTAGCTCATGGTGATTCGAGTTTACAACTTTATATTTTAGTTGAAGAGAATGTATTGTACATTTTTTTGTATTGGATGGTTTTAAAAATGTAGTGGAGAGAATTAGAGGAGTGCAAAACGCAAGGAATCGCCACCCAAGAACGCCGCCCAAGAACGCCGCCCAAGGACACAAGCAAAACTGCACCATAACCCAACGAAAACGCATTTTAATCGGTTCAAATGAAAGATAATGCATCAAAGAGTGATGTAATCGGACTAAAATTAATTTAAAACGGTGCAAAAGTGAGAAAACAAACTTGAAAAGCGTAACCCGTAGAGAGGAAGATGATGAACATTAAGTGTGCGTAACTGCTGCCTCACATTCGCGGTGTTTTAATGTTTCCATATAGAAGTCGGTTCCCTCGACATCAAACGTCTATATAGCTGTAGAAGTCAGATTGACGGGATCTGACGTCTAAATGGAGTTAAAAAGTAACTTTTTAGATTTAAAAAATGAGTATATAGAAGTCGTTTCCCCTCACATCGGACGTCTATATGGCTGTAGAAGTCAGATTAGCGAGATCTGACGTCTAAACGGAGTTAAAAAGTGACGTTTTAGATTTCAAAAATGAGTATATAGAAGTCGGTTCCCCCCACATCGGACGTCAATATGGCTGTAGAAGTCAGATTGGCGGGATCTCACGTCTAAATGGAATCAAAAAGTGACTTTTTAGATTTCAAAAATGAGTATATAGAAGTTTGTTCCCCACACATCAAATGTTTATATGGCTGTACAAGTCGGATTAGCGGGATCTCACGTCTAAATGGAGTCAAAAAGTGACTTTTTAGATTTCAAAAATGAGTATATAGAAGTCTGTTCCCCCCACATCAGACGTCTATATGGCTTTAGAAGTTTGTTCCCTCCAGAATAGATGTCTATATGGTTGGTTTATTTACAGAAAATGCCACCGGTCATTTTTTACGTTGGATATTTGAGGGTCAGACGTCTAAAGGGTGATGTTAAAGGCCTTTTCTGCACTAGTGATACCAGATTCATCTAGTTTTTGACACCACTCTTATTGTCAACCCACTTACATTTGAAGAGTGCAACATAAAACTTAGTGTAATCAACCTCACATATCTCTTCTATACTATCATAATATCTCATGGATCCAATTATAGGATTTTGATCTTTGGATGTGGAAAATTGTAGCGACTCAGCTTCTAGACTGACGCCACTATTTTGTATTGGGCTTTTATCATCCAAAGTCTTTGTATAAAATGTGCAATTATTAATTTCATAGCCTGTACAACATACAACATCAAACTTCAAACCATTTTGTTAGCCACAACAAAGTCTTCAAAGATCGTGATTCTTTCAAAACTTCATATTTGAACCACGACAAGAATGTTCTGTTATGCTCCATCAACTGCCATTTCTCTGATTATCTTGGATACTTGTCCTTTACAATGACTTTATGGGCTTCCAAAAACGAGATCACCTCATCTGTGTTGTTTAATATGTACAGATGTGCTTGCATGAATTCTTCACGACTTTTCGTGACCACATTCACACCTCAGATGCTTTTACTTGTAGAACATCTATTCAACCATGATGTCCGAGGGACTCCTATCGGATTTGCTTTAGTCATATAATCAGAGAAAAACTCGATACTTTCTTTAGCAATATATCTTTCAATCATTGAATCTTCTGGACTGTTGAGATTGTTGATAGGGGAGCAATGGTTTAGCTAAACCTACAATCTCAAAGCTTCTGATTTTTTATGATGACAACATAATTAATAACACATGTGATGTTTATGTGTTACACGTTATATTGCTTACATGCTATATGTTTTAATCAATGTGTAAATCTGTTTAAAGCATTGAGAACATGATTGTGTTGATACATTGCATTTCACTGTGTTATATAATTGATTTTATTGGTGAACGCATGTCTGATGTTTTATAGAAGGAAAACCACAAGCACTTATGTTGAACTTTTAATTGTGTGGCAAAACAAAAATTTTAAGTCGACTTCATTATGGGGTGAGTCGATTAAAACTCGTGGCTTTGCACAAACCATTTTCGAAGTGTGCTGTGAGGATTTTCAAAGTGAAAGTTTTTCAAAACTTTGTTTAACTGTGTTATATAGTCGATTATATGCAACAGACATTCGACTAAGTCTGTTACAGTTTTCAAATAATGCTTGAATTTAATGTTACAACAATTATTTTTTTAATATGTTGACCAAGCATTAAATGAGATTCGACTGCATTAATTGTACATTCAATTAACTGCATTGATTGTTGCTAACTACTATAACAGAATTGTTATATTCGACTGCATTAGTAGCTAAGTCGATTAAAATGCGTCTGAATTGTGAAAATCTATTAATTGACGCGAATTTGATTTCTTAAGAACTTTTGTGAATCTAACAGTTTGTGATATCTTTTACAGAAAGTGAATTCTTACAGAAAGAGAGAAAGAGCTCCAAGAAACAAGAAGTGACACCGTGGTGATCATCTACTTGTGGATTCTTGAAGAGCAAGTTAACTACATGTACAAAGGCTGATCATTATGCACATTGGGTGTAACTGAGAGATCAGAGGCTACAATCTTGTACAGATTGGATTGAGATTCCCTATTGTGATTACAGGAAGAAGAGCGTGTTGCGTTCTTGACTTTGAGGGTGGCTCAAAGGGTTTGGACTGTAGGAGAGGGGATTCTTGCTGCTAGTCTATTTGTATATGCCTATATTTTGATTAGAGGGTTAGAGAGGTATTTTATATTTTTGACTTGAGGTCGCTATAAAAGCCTTGTGTAAAAACCTTGATCATTATAGTGCATTGACTTCCTGTGGTTGGAAGGACATTGGATGTAGGCTTGGCCGAACCAGTATAAAAACTCAGTGTTTGATCTTTCTATCTCTACACTCTTTTATTCAGTCGATTTCTTACTGTATTCAATCGATTTAATTTCCGCTGCATAAACAAATCTTTTTCCTTACGTTTCAAGAAAGATTTTAAAGGCATCCACTTTGCGAAAAAGATTTAAAGAAAACATTGTTTTTACATTTCACCAATTCACCCCCTCTTGGTGTGAGAAATTAAGCCATTCTATTTTCAACATGGACGATATTGATTTTTAACGTACCCTTTCAAAATCTTCATATAACGATCTTGAGTCCAACAAGCTTTAAGTCCTGCACTGACACTAAGCTCTTGATATTTGAAGAGTATCCTTGTGGTACCTTGATACTCTTTAAACAAAGACAAAAACTTATCTTTTCTTGTTTGGACATTGTGTAACATACAGGGGGAAAATAAGTACGTTTACTAATCTCTCTTGGGGCCAACTCTTCTCGGATCTTCATGTCAACTAAATCCAAACGAGCATGCACTCCATCTTTTGTTTTTCCCTGGATGTTGAGTAGTGTATCAATCAAGCTATCACAAACTTTCTTCTTTAAATGCATGACATCTATGCAATGTCTAACATCTAACTTTGACCAATATAGAAGATCAAAGAATATTGATTTCTTTTTCCAAGGGGTCGTTACAGCAGACTTCTTGGACATTTTCTCAAATACATTATGTACTCTATTAACTTTTTCAAGAACTTCAAGTCCAGAAAGTGGAATGGGTGCATTGTCTTTCTCTTGTTGTCCATTGAATGTTTTCTTTAACCTTTCACATGGATTAATAGATTGTAAAAATCGTTGATGATGCATATACATTGTCTTTCTACCGTGTTTTAATTGATGAGCTGCAGTGTTTTCTTCACATATAGGACATGCTTTATGACCCTTCACACTGTACCCCGACAAATTACGTAATCTAGGAAGTCATTAATGGTGAAAATAACATGGCATGCATCATGAAAGTTTCTGAAGCAAAGGCATCAAATATTTCAATCCCATCAACCCATAACAACTTCAAGTCTTCAACTAATGGCCTGAGATAAACATCTATGTCATTTCCAGGCTGCTTTGGACCAAATATCAACATTGACAACATCATGTACTTTCTTTTCATGCACAATCTAGGAGATAAGTTGTAAATTATCAGTATAACGGGCCAATAGGTGTGATTGGTACTTAAATTACCAAATGGGTTCATTCCATCACTAGTTGAGCCAAACCTAAGATTTCTACACTGTTGACCAAATTTGGGGAATTCTTTATCAATATTTTTCCATTGCTTTGAATAAGATGGATGACGAAGTAGCCCATCAGTTGTTCTCTCATCTGCATGTCATCTTAGGTTTTTAGCGTCATTGGGATTCACGAACAAACGCTTAAGTCTAGCCACGAGTGGAAGGTACCAAACTACTTTCAAAGAAGAACCATTCTTTTCTGTGTGACCACTATCTTCATCGTTGTTTTTATCCTTGTATCGTGATAATCCACATTTTGGACACTTTGTCAAAACATCATACTCATTCCTATACAATATGCAATCATTCGGACATGCATGTATCCATTTATACTCCACACCCATCGGACAAAGAATTTCTTTGCATCATAATTACGAATGAGTAACGTATTTCCATCTGGCAGAATTTCATTCAACAACAACAACAATTCTGTAAAACTCTTATCATTTCATCCATTGCTCACCTTTAAATTCATGAGCCTTAACATCGCTGACAACCGTCTGAACTTAGTTGAACCGACATACAAATGAGTCTTCACATCAGTTGACATCGTTTCATACACATGCACTTGGGCAAAAGCTTATGCGCCAACATCGCGGATCATGTCCTCTAAGTTGTCTTCTTTTGGTCGATCTTCCATATCCATGGTGGAATCATATACATTTTCACTTGGACAAACATTTGGAAACTTTGTTGCCTCGCCGTACCATATCCATGTTGTATAACTTCGTATGAAACCATCACAGATAAGATGTTCCCTAATATCGGTTGTTTTCAACTTCCTCCCATTCAAACAGTTCACACAGGGACATCTAAACTTGACTTCATCATCACTTGTACTCTCATTACGTTGCGCAAACTCTATAAATTCTTCTACCCCTCTCTTGTACTCGGTGCTATGCGTGGTAGATTAATCCACCCTCGATCCGTACACATGTTTACTAAAATTTTTACACAATTTCAATAACCTTGAATGATCACTTTGATCGTTTTTGTATTCAAGGTGTGACCATATCCCATTCAAGAGGATTCACTTTTTTTAGTTTATTAAACATATAAATTTTAAACAACATATCTAAAATTTCATGAAATTTTGCTAGCATTTCGCATTGGTCTTCAGGTTACACGAAATGAAAGGGATTATAAATCAGAATCAAATATGTTCCTGAAGATCAATACAAAACACAACTACAAAATTTCATGCAATTTAAGAGATGTATATTAAAATTCATATGTATTAATAAACTATGAAAAAGTTATTACTCTTCTTAAACTATTCAACTAGACAATTCAAGATTCAATACTTGTAAATTAATATTACCATCTCCTCTTTATTCATTTTTAAAAAGTACATTTTTCCAAAAAAAATCTGGAGATAGTAAATAACTTTTGTATGGAATCTCAAACGGGAGAGTAAGGCTAATTCAAAACAACAATATATTTAACCAAACAAATAATTACATATGCAACCTAAAATATATTCAAGGAAACAACATATTCAAGCAAACAAATAATTACATGTTCATATTAAAAGGAAAATTTTAAGGATAGAAACCTGGGAGCGTGAAAGCTGGTCAACTATAGAGAATATCCGCGTTTAAGAAGCTGGTCAACTATACAATACCTAGACAAAAAAACAACACATTAATTACTCCCATGATTCCTAAAGTTTATTTCATCACCAAATCAACCTATTTAATACAAACCATTCAAAATCATATTTCCTAATTTCTATATCCGTAATTCAAAAGTCTACACCAATTTACATTATCAATCAATTTACATTATCAACATATTAACAAATCAAAATTCTATTATCCTAATTTCTATATCCCTAATTCAAAAATATACATTAATTTACATTATAAATAAATTTACATTATCAACAAATTTAACACAAAAATTCAAATTTTTATTCCCCTAAATATGGAAATCACTAATTTGTATGGCTAAACCCCTTGTGCTCATGGATTCTCATCACCAAATAACAATTATATCAATCTCAAACTGGTTTACTATAAAAGCACATATTAAAATGGACGAAAAATGGTGTCAGCGAAAAGAAACGGTGGCAGCGAACTTACCACTTGAAGAGAGCAAAAACGGTGGTAGCGAGAACAGCCGGTGGCAACGAGAACAGCCGGCGATAGCGATGTCGATGACCGGCGAATACGACGACGGTGTTGGACGACGAAACTAGAGGTAGCGAAAGTGAGAAGGGAGGAGGCTCAGTGACGAGAGGGAGAAGTGGAACGATGTGCGAGGAAGAAGAAAATTGTTGGCGTAAATGAAACCTATTGCGTTTCTGGAAGTAAATAAAAGATACTCCCTCGGTTAAGTATAAAACTGAGGCCATAAAACCATCTTGCATTGGTTAAGTGTACAACTGATGCCTATTCTTTTCAGAAAATGGAAAATTTGAAATTGTCTTGCCTCGGTTCGCGTTAAAATCGAGGCTGAAAGACATTATGACATCGGTTGAGCAAAACCAAGGCATTATAATTAGACAAAATGAAGTTGGAACATTCCATTTCTGAAGTAGCAAGAGTCTGGCAAAACATACTGCCTCGGTTCCCCTACCGACCGAGGCAGTATCCCTATTTCTCAAAACGTGTCAAATTTAAAGTCTGACTTACAGATTGATTGTGCAGGGTATTGTGCCTCGATTTTCGCTATAACCGAATCAGTATACTCTTTATGCCTCAGTTATAAGCACAACTGATGCATATAACTTGGTTTTATTTACGAAACTACAACCGCGTTTTTATACGCTTTGGTTTTTATGAAACCAAAGCGTATGGCGCGTCAAAAAAGGGTTTTTTTACTAGTGTCTATTGATAATTTTTTTATGTTTTTGGGTCTCTTTTTAACGTATTATCAGTTAGTCGTCTCAATTTTTCTTTTGAATGTATTATTTCTTTTACCAAAACTTCCTCTTGTTTAGAGGACTGAAATTCGAGATAGGTGATTAGCACCAGATGTAAGTCTCATGGTCTTTATCACATATGCCCTTCTACACATGTTGGCACTGTTATGGAGTCTCATCTTTCCTTCAAGCTTAGCTAAGTCATTCTAGTCTGGCCAAATTGCAACAACTCATTCCAAACTGCTTCAAGTTGTCTAGTTTGGTGTGTGAGTCATAGTCGTAGTTCCTTTCCTAGTAGTATCTCACAACGTGCTTCGTCCCCTTTTTTCCTTAGTTCACTCTGACATTTAGGATTCTAGTTGTGTTAGTTCTAATTTAGGTTTTCAATATTTCATTGCTTTTATTAATGATTATTCCATATGCACTGGGTTATTTTTAATGAAAAATAGTTTTTATTTATTTTATATCTTTAAGATCTTTTATAATGAAATTAAAACTTAGTTTGGTATTTCTATTCAAACTTTATGAAGTCATATGGTCGCAAATATCTTTCAAATTCTTTTAAAAAATTTATGATTTCTTATGGCATTCCTCATCAAAATTCATATGCTTATACACCTTAACAAAATGGGTTGGTTGAGGGCAAGAATAAATATTTTATTGAAGCAACTCACACCTTTTTAATTCATGGTGAGGTTCCTCAACATTTTTTGGGTGATGTTATTCTTACTGCATGGTATCATATTAATCGTATGCCATCTTCGGTTTAGATAACAAAATTGTTCATTCTATTTTATTTTCTCAACTTATCTTATCATAGATTATCTTCACTTTTTAATGCTTTCATTTCATCTATTTCTTATATGTCCACCCCTAAATCTATCATTAATGTCTGAGCCCATCCTAGTTGGCATTAGGCCATGCTAGATGAACTATGTGCTCTTTAGGATCGTAGAAGTTTGGAGCTCGTCCCATTACCATTGGGAAATTTTTTTGTTGGTTGCAGGTGGGATTTTTCTATCAAATTTAACCCTACTAGTAAAATTCATTGCCTAAAAGCTCAACTTGTAGCCAAAGACTACATACAAATTTTGGGATTGGATTATAAAGATATCTTTTCTCTAATGTCAAAGATAGCTTCATTTATTTATGGCCATGGCTACTTTTCAACAATGACTTCTTTATCAACTAGATGTCAAAAATGTTTTCCTTAATGGAGATTTGTAGGAGGAAATTTATATGGAGCAATCTCCCAGATTTGTTGCTCATGTGGAGTCTTCTGGATTGGTATGTCGTCTTCGCAAATCTTGATATAGCCTAAAACAATCTCCTAGGGTCTGACTTGGAAAATTTAGCAGCATGGTTCAACAATTTGGTATGACTCGAAGTGAGACAAATCATTAAGTCTTTTAACCTTAATCAAGTGTTGGATGTGTCTATTTGATAATATATGTTGATGAAATTGTTCTTACAGGAAATAACCACCATGGCATCTCCCAGATGAAACAACACCTTTGTCATCATTTTTAGACCAAGGATTTTGGAAAACTTAGATACTTCTCGGGTTTGAGGTAGCACAATCCAACGATGATAATTTTATATCTCAAAGAAAGTAAGTATTGGATATTTTGGATGAAATTGGATTGATGAATTCAAAACGTATTAACATACCCATGGATTCTAATATCAAACCCCTACCAATATAAAGGTAGACTATTTCAAATCCTAAGCAATATAGAAGATTGGTTGAGAAATTAAATTATGTTACAGTTACTCATCCTAACATTTTCTTTTCCGTGAGTGTAGTGAGTCAATTTCTCAATTCTTCATATGAAGATTGCAATGCAGTCATTAGTATATTAAAGTACATTAAAGGATCTCTGAGGAAAGGTTTGTTATATGGTTCCAATAATCATACAAAAGTTGTTTGTTATTCAGATATTGATTAGGCATAATATCCTTATGATAGAAGATCTACATTCGGGTATTGTGTCTCTATTAGTGGTGACTTGATTTCTTTGAAGAGCAAGAAATAAAGTGTTGTGACAAGATCTAGTGCAGAAGAAAAATATAGAACTATGACCTCATCCACTTGTGAACTTGTTTAGCTTAAACAATTGCTTAGAGAGTTACCATTTGGAGATGTCACTCAATTGACACTTATACGTGACAATTAGGCGACTCTTCATATCAGTTATAATCCTATCTTTCACCAAATGACCAAACACGTTGAAATTGATTATCATTTCATTTGAGAGAAGATTGTATCTAAAGATATCAAGATTGAGTTCATTAACTCAAATAATCAGTTAACAAATATTTTCACTAAGTTTCTAACAAACCGAAAATTGATTATATTTCTAAGAAACTTGATACATACAATTTATATGCATCAGTTTGAGGGAAAGTGTTAAATATATTATATTTTAAATTAATTAGAAAAGCTAAAAGTTTTAATATTGTTTGGCATTGGTTGATTTTGTTGATAATGTTTTCTTAACATTATTTTTTATTTACTATATTTATGTTTTTTTCACTTCTATGTGTATTTTAGACCCAAGAAAATTAATCCTATATCTAATATCATAGAAATGAATAATAACAACATATGTCTATTCTTTTTCTTTTCTCTGAAACTCTTTCGTTCTTCCTTCTTCATATCGCAACATTATAACTTTATCTATTCTACCTTTCTTTTGAGTAGCATCTTCCCTTATTAACTGATTTTCATGGTTGACCATGCATGTTATTTTCCAAAGATAAACTAGATTGTTTAATTTATTTCATAAATTAAATATATAAGAAATGTTATGCCTTGTTTCTCAACACCAAGAGGGGGTGAATTGGTTTTTAATAAAAATGTTTTCTTTTCTATCTTTTTGGAAATCTTTAGAATGATCTTTAACACATAACACAATAATGAAAATAATGCAGTAAAGGAATTTAAGAAGAGAAAACAAACATAGTTTTGCATACTGGTTCGACCTCAATGCCTACATCCAGTCTCTTCCAATCAACCTTAGATTGAAAGACCTTCCACTGTAGAGATTTGAGTTTTTAAAGCAAAACTTAACAAAGAACACCTCTCAAGTGTGATCTCCTCTCTAACTCACCAATCTAATATAGGAAAAACACACCCTGCAGAAAGAACAATCCTCTTCTCTACAGTAGCCCTTTGAGACCCTTCTCAAAGTCACAAAAACAACAAGCTCTTCTTCCTGGCAACCCGCATAGGGAAACCACAATCTCTTGATTGCAAACAAAGTTCTGATCAGGAAAGAAAACACCTTAACTGTAGTAGTTGATCAGCCAATAAACGTCTAAAGCTATCCTTCAAGAATCCTTCAAAATCTACTAATCTTTTATATCTTGATTCTTGGAGCAATCAGCGCACTTGCAATTCTTGGAGAAATCAGATATAAAAGTTCAAATGATCAAAAGTTTGTTAGCAAAATGATGAAGATGAAGTTTTGATGATGTCCAAATCAAGTCAAGAAGAAATCAAGATGTTAGGAAGACTTGTATTGCTATGGAAAAGCTTTTGTAATAATTATAATTTAGTGTCTAGGACTTAGACATTTGAGTGTTTTTGATTCCATGTAATTTCATACCATATAATCAAAAACCAGAGTCCAAAGTGCACTGTATTAATCGATTAAAAAGGGTCTTAATCGATTAAAACGAGGCTGACAAATGAAAACCAAAATTGCCTCTGGATTAATCGATTAAAGCTTGGATTAATCGATTCCATAATCGATTAATCCTGAGATTAATCGATTAAAACAGTCCGTTGGAGGTTCCAGAGTTGAAGACTAGCCGTTACACTGGAATAATCGATTAAAGCCTAAATTAATCGATTAGTTAATCGATTAAACCTGAGAATAATCGATTAACACTAGCCGTTAGGGGTTTCAGATTTGAAAAACTAGCCGTTATACTTAGTTTAATCGATTAATACTTGATTTAATCGATTAAAACAGTCAGATGGCTCATTTTCGAAGAATGGAAGAGACTTTGGATGAGTCTATAAATAGACTCTCATTTTCTCTCAAGATAACTCTTCCCTTGTGCTCAAATACTCTGAAACTCTTGAGAATTGTGTGCTCTTGCTCAGCTAAGGAAACTCTGTCTGTAGAGTTGGTGAAATACTGCTACGGTGATAGAGGAATAGCTGGTTCATCCTTGGTGTATCTAAGGAAGTGTTTGGAAGAGGAATTCATCCTTCGTGAAGTATTCGGAGGAAGTGTTTCATCCTTTGTGAAGATTCAAAGGAGGTGTTGTTTCATCTCTTGTGGCTTCAAGAGAGGTGTTTTCTAAACTTTTACAAATTGTATCTGTGTGATTGTAGTTTGTAATAGTTTTGTGATTAGTGAATTGTTTATCTTGTTTTTGAGATAAGCGACTGGACGTAGGATTGGTAAGATCCGAACCAGGATAAAATCAACTGTGCAAATTTCTCTCAACCTTACTCTATTTTATTGTCTTTATTATTTGCTAAGTAAGTTTAATTGAGTAGAAATTTTTAAGGCACACGATTTTAGTAAGAACCAATTCACCCCCCCTCTTGGTTTGTTATCCCACGCTAATCATTCCGCTGCAGCCGCTCTGACAATTGGTATCAGAGCTTGCTTTGATAGTCATTCAAATGGCGGGATCACATCAAACCTTTGCAGAGGGTGCTTCTATCAATAGACCACCACTATTCACAGGTGAAAATTACGCATTCTGGAAGGTTAGAATGCAAATTTTTATGGAATCTATTGATATAGATATTTGGGATGCTGTTGTATCTGGTCCTTTTGTTCCAATTAACAATATGCAGGAACCAAAGCCCCGTGACCAATGGACTGCTGAAGATAAGAGAAAATTTGGTAATGATGTAAAAGCTCGTAATATTATTTCATCTGCTTTAACTGTTGACGAATTTTACAGGATTTCTATTTGTAAAACTGCACAAGAAATGTGGGAAGTACTTAGAGTAACCCATGAAGGTACAGATGATGTAAAGAGAGCTAGAAAGAATACCTTAATCCAGGAATACGAGATGTTCAGAATGAAGCAAGGGGAAACAATAGTTGATGTTCAAAAACGCTTCACCAACATTGTTAATCATCTCATTGGACTGGGTAAGTCATTTGATACTGATGAACTTAACATTAAAATCTTGAAATCTTTAGACAGGTCTTGGCAACCAAAAGTGACTGCAATTTCTGAGTCACAAAATCTCAACACAATGACCATGGCTGCATTATTTGGAAAGTTGAGGGAACATGAACTAGATCTTGGAAGACTTGATGAAGAAGAAGCAAAAGCCAAAAACAACAAGAAGAGTTTGGCATTAAAGTCGGAGGTTGAAAGAAACAAAGGTAAATCAGAAGATGAAGACTCAGACGAAGAAGAAAATTTAAGTCTCATGATCAAAAGGTTAAACAGGTTCATAAAGTCTAAAGGTAAAGGAAGATTTAGATACGAAAAGAAAGATAATCAAGCATCTTCCTCAAATTACCGATGTTATGGCTGTGGAGAAAAGGGGCATCTAAAAGCAGACTGCCCAAATCAAAGGAAGGGTGAAGACAAGAAGGAGAAAAGATTCTTCAAGAAAAAGAAGGCCTACATTGCCTGGGAAGAAGACAATGAGACCATTTCAGATTCAAGCGACTCAGATGAAGAAGCAAACATCTGTTTGATGGCAGATGATGATAACGTCAGCCAAGTAAGTAGTTCACACTATTCTGATAATGATAGTCATATGGATGAAGATGAACTGCATGATACTTATGCTGCTTTATTAGTAGAATCTGAAAAATTAGATATAGCTCATAAGAAATTGAAAAAGGACTTCAAAAAGTTAAAATTGAATTTTGAAAATATTCTTGAAGAAAATGAAAATTTGAAAATTACTTCTGAAAACTTCTCTAAAATAAATGATAATTTGAAAACTGAATTTACAAATTTATCTGAAGAAAACAGAAGTTTGAAAAATAAATTTTTATATCAAGCGGAAGAAATTAGAAATTTAAAAAGTAAGGTTTTATATTATGAAAAAGAAAAATATGTTGCTAAAAATGAATGTGAATCTTGCATAAAATTCAAATATTTTTCTGAAAATACAACCACTGGAGAATGTAGTAAAACTAATGAAAATAAGGTTGTTAAAAATAAGTATGTTCCTAAAATTAAACATAATCATAGAACTCATAGAACTTGGGTACAAAAAGGAACAACTTATAGGAACACAAATGTTGCATCATGCTTTTATTGTATGAAAAAGGGTCATACATCTAACAAATGTAAAATTAAGCATTATGGTGTTCCAAGTGGTAGATATGCTTGGGTTGTAAAATGATTTTAATCTTCTTAAATCTAACCCAAAGGACCCATACAAAGTAGTTGGGTACCTAAATAGCTTGTTCTTTTTATGTTGTAGGAATTATCAAAACCAAGGAAGTATATGTGGTGTCTTGACAGTGGATGCTCAAAACACATGACCGGAGATAAAAAGAAATTTACAAGCTTCCGGAAAAAGGAACGAGGCTTTGTCACCTATGGTGATAACAACAAAGGAAAAATCCTTGGAATTGGAGATATTGGAAGTGAAGATACCTTGATGATCAAAGACGTGCTATATGTGGAAGGATTAAAGCATAACTTAATTAGCATTAGTCAATTATGCGATAAAGGATTCAAGGTAACCTTCGAACAAAATTCTTGCACTATTTATAAAAATGATTCTTCTGAAATTGCTTTGAAAGGAATTAGGCATAACAATATTTATTTGATTGATTTAGAAAATGCATCAAATAGGAATATTTCATGTTTAGTAGTAAAAGAAGAAAATCCATGGTTATGGCATAAAAGAGCTGCACATATTCATATGCAACAATTGAATAAACTCATTTATAAAGACTTAGTAATTGGTTTACCAAAACTAAAATATGTGAAAAATAAATTGTGTGATGCATGTCAAAAGGGAAAACAAGTGAAATCATCTTTCCATTCGAAAAATGTTGTTTCTAGTTTAAAACCCTTAGAACTTTTGCACATGGATTTATTTGGTCCCTCTAGGATAAAAAGTTTTGGAGGAAATTATTATGCTTTAGTTATTGTGGATGATTATTCAAGATATACTTGGACTTTCTTTCTTACTCTTAAAAGTGAAGCTTTCAAAGAATTTAAAAAGTTTGCAAATTTAGTTCAAAATGAAAAGGACTTGAAAATAAAGGCTATTAGAAGTGACCATGGAGGTGAATTTCAAAATGAATCTTTTGAAATTTTTTGTGAAGAATATGGCATTTCTCATAATTTTTCTGCACCTAGAACTCCTCAACAAAATGGAGTTGTAGAAAGAAAGAATAGATCCTTAGAGGAACTTGCTAGAACTATGTTAAATGAATATAGTGTTCCTAAACATTTTTGGGCTGATGCTGTGAGTACTGCATGTTATGTATTGAATAGAATGCTTATTAGGCCTATTTTGAAATGTACTCCTTATGAACTTTTTAAAGGTAGAAAACCAAATGTTTCACATTTAAGAATTTTTGGATGCAAATGTTTTGTCTTAAATAATGGAAAACAAAATTTAGGAAAATTTGATTCCAAATCCGATGAAGCTATTTTTCTAGGATATTCTCTAACTAGCAAAGCTTATAGAGTTTTTAATAGGAAAACACTTGAAATAGAAGAATCTGTGCATGTTGTCTTTGATGAAATTGTGGACCTTGAGGTAAAACCTCTTGAGTCAGATGAATCAGATGCAGGTGAAAATGAAGACTTGCAAAAGACAACCAATGAAGAGAAAATGAATAATCCTCAAGATGATGAAGATCTAAACAAAATATGGCAACAACCTAGAGGATTATCATTGGACAACATCATTGGCGACATATCAAAAGGGGTAAACACTAGAAGAAATTTAGTTAATTTTTGTATGAATGTAGCTTTTATGTCGCAGATTGAACCTAAGAACATTAAGGAAGCTCTTCAAGATGAACAATGGTGTATAGCAATGCAAGAAGAACTCAACCAGTTTGAAAGAAATCAAGTTTGGGAATTGATTCCTAGAGAAGATACTCATCAAGTAATTGGAACAAAATGGGTATTTAGAAACAAACTGGATGAAGATGGAAACATCACCAAGAATAAAGCTAGGCTTGTGGCTCAAGGATATAGTCAAGAAGAAGGTATAGATTATGATGAGACATATGCTCCAGTTGCCAGGTTAGAGGCAATACGCCTACTTCTTGCTTATGCATCTATAATGAAATTTAAATTATTTCAAATGGATGTTAAAAGTGCATTTCTAAATGGTTTTATAAAAGAAGATGTGTATGTTGAACAACCACCCGGTTTTGAAGATTTTAAATTTCCAAATCACATCTATAAATTAAAGAAAGCACTTTATGGTTTAAAACAAGCACCTAGATCTTGGTATGAAAGACTTAGCAATTTTCTTTTAGAAAATGACTTTAATAGAGGAAAAGTTGATTCCACTTTGTTTATTAAAAGAGTCGGAAAACATATTTTGATTATTCAAGTATATGTTGATGATATTATTTTTGGATCAACTCATAAATCTCTTTGTGAGGAATTTGCTAAGACTATGCAGGGTGAATTTGAAATGTCTATGATGGGAGAATTAACATTCTTCCTTGGTCTTCAAATTAAGCAAATGAAAGAAGGTACGTTCATTTCTCAAACTAAGTATTGTAGAGAAATTCTTAAGAAGTTTGAAATGGACAAAGCAAAGGAAGCATCTACTCCTATGGGAACCTCTTGCTATCTTGACAAAGATGAGTCAGGTAAAGAGGTAAATCAAACTAAATATAGATGTATGATAGGTTCTTTGTTATATCTCACTGCTAGTAGACCAGATATTATGCAAAGTGTTTGTGTGTGTGTCAGGTATCAATCTAGTCCTAGAGAATCTCACCTTACTGCAGTTAAAAGAATATTGAAATATCTTAAGGGAACTGCATCCTTTGGTTTATGGTATCCATCTGGAACGGAACCTAGTCTTGTAGGATTTTCAGATGCTGATTATGGAGGTTGTAAGATAGATAGAAAAAGCACTAGTGGAACATGTCATCTTCTAGGTAGTTCCTTAGTTTCTTGGCATTCTAAGAAACAAGCCTGTGTGTTACAACTATAGTCATGGTATAGATATATAAAGGCGCGAAAGACACAAATACACTTCAAGCCCATTTAAATTTAGAAAAAGCCCAAAACAGAGATATCAAACCGACTTCATTAAGTCCACACTCGACTTCTGTATGATAGAAGGTTTTCACAAAATAAAAACACACATACAGTAACATGTAATCGACTAAGTACTTAATCCAATCGATTAAAATTCGTCAAAATTGATTTTCACAAAAAACAATCTCAATCATTCATACATTCATCAAACAATCATTCAAACAAATGTCATCCATGATGTAGTGAGATAATAATCGTTACCACTTGTAGATACTCAAGAATTTTGATATCATCAAGTTAGTTCATCCATGAGTTCTGCACTGCTACAACATCATTTGCTTTCCTGCAAAACAACTTAGATTTTTGATGCAGGTACCCATTTGAATTTTGGTCCTTGTTTGTTAGTAGAAAGTCGTTCCTTGGGAATCAATCTATATAATCCCTTTGGAACACCAACATTTCTAAAATAGCAATTTCTTATTGTGTGACCAAGTGTATTGCAGTAAAAGCATGCATTAGAAGTAGGTTTACTCAGATCAATAAATTTCTTTGAGTTTATCCTATTACTTTTAGCCTTATAACCAATACCTTGTCTGTAGATAGCTCTTCCAGATGATCTCAACATAGCATCAAGATTTTCTTTACCTTGAGTGAATTTTGCCAATGTACTGGTTAAGTACTCAATTTTCTCAACATGTAGAGGACAGTTATCACACTCTTTCTCAACAACTTGTACTTCAGTCTTTACTGTCTTTGCAGATTTAAGAGCTTCTTTAAGATCTTTTTTAAGCTTTTCATTATCCTGCACAAGATTATCAATTATGTATTCATAATCTCTTCTCTCAGATGATAATCGATTCACTTTGTACTGAAGTCGCATGGCATCTACATGAATTTCCTGAAATGCATCCAATAGCATGTAGTACTTGACTTCTATTGGTTCATTTTTGAATTCACAATCACTATCATCGTCTGATTGTGCAGAGCCTGCTATGAAGCATATATTTGATTCCTCTTCAGCACTATTGTCATCATCACTTGAAGATTCTTCATCACTGTTTTCCCAAGCAATATAAGCTTTCCTCTATTTCCTGTTCTTGTCCTGAGGATACTTGGAGAATTCTTTCTACTTGTTCTTCAAGTCTGGACATTGAGGCTTGATATGACCATCCTTTCCACATTCATAGCATTGAACAGCGTTGCTTCTTGAACTCTTCTTTCCTCCTCTTGAGAAACCTGCATTGTTAGTAAGTTGACTTTTATTTTTCATAAACCGATTAAACTTTCTTAGCATCATATTCATCATTTCTTTTTCGGGTATATCTGCATCTGATTCAGTTTCAGGTTCATGAATCTTTGTAGCTTTCTTGGTTGTGGCTTTTAAAGCAATCAATTTCTTCTCTTCAATTTCTTCTTCCTCCTTTAGCCTTCCAAGCTCCAGTTCATGTTCTCTGAGTTTTCCAAACAATGTGGCCATGTTCATGTTGATAAAGTCTCTTGATTCAGAAATTGCAGTAACCTTGGGTTGCCAGCTTCTATTCAAATGTTTCAATATCTTGATATTGATCTCTTCTTTGTCAAACACTTTTTCTATAGCCATGAGGTGGTTAACTATATGCGTGAATCTTTTCTACACCTCGTAGATAGTCTTACCAGCCTTCATTCTGAATAATTCATACTCTTCTATCAGTGAATTATTTCAGGCTCATTTGACTTCTTTCATGCCTTCATGCGTGACCTCCAAAATGTCCCACATTTCCTTTGATCTCTTGCACTGTGAAATCTTGAAAAATTCATCCATGGTTAGTGCAGAAGCAATTACATTACATGCTTTTACATCATATTGTGCTCTACGATTTTCATCCTGAGTCTAGTCAGAAAAAATTTTCAAAACAGTTTTTCATTAATAACATGAGTTGGCTCAAATGGACCGTTCAATGTTGCATCCCAAATCCCTTTATCCACGGATTCAAGAAAGATTTTCATCCGGATTTTCCAAAAAGCTTAGTTTTCACCAGCAAATAGTCGTGGTCTATTTGTTGATCCACCTTCACCAAAGGTTCACTAGTACAAAAATCGCATACAACATCGAATATTTTGGGCTTTTAACGGCAAATTCACAAACGACGTCATATCAGGAGACATTAAATTGACGTCGAATTTTGTTAATATACGACGTTAATAACCAATTTTTGTTTTTTTAATTAATTGTGATCTTTTTTTACAACTCTACGATGCTTGTAAAGTAGAAAAATAACAAATTTCAATTTTTTGTATTTTATAAAGTAAGAACTATGAACGTAGTATCAACAACAAACAACAATAACAAACAACAAACAAGTTCAATCAAACAACAACAACAACAAAGAATTTCAACAAATAAGTTCTTCAAAATGAAAACGAAAACTAACCTTCAAAAGGTGGGTTCGTTGGAATAAAGTGTTGTCACCGGTGACAGAGAAAGCAGAATGCGCCTATGAAGAACAAAAGCACAAAAATAATCGGTCAACACAAACGAAAATCATACATAAAATGCATTTGTATCAAATGAAAGAAAGATTACATGTGATGGTCGTCAAACTTCGTTCGAGAAAAGTTTGAGAAGAGACTAGAGTCTCGCTCGCTAAGATAAAGTAAATGAATTTTCAATCTCCCGCTCAAATTTTTATTGAATTCACTAACCTTTTGACGTCTAATGCTGGGGAATTCGACGTGTTATATCATTTTATGTTGAATTACAATTCTAAACAACGTTTAATAATTGCATTTATTTACAAAAATGTCACCGGTCATTTTTAACATTGGCTATTCAGTGGTTGGATGTTAAAAATATAGTTGTTGTAACATTTAATTCAAGCATTAACAGAATTTCAAAACTGTAATAGACTTGGTCGAATGCAGGTTGCATGTAATCGACTATACAACACAGTTAAACAAAGTTTTGAAAACCTTTCTCTTCAAAATTCTCACAGCACACTTTGAAAAAGTCTGTGCACAGCCACGAGTTTTAATCGACTTCTTCATAATGAAGTCGACTTAAAACTATTGTTTTTCCACATATTACAAGTTCAACAAAAGTGCATGTGGTTTTCCTTTTCTCAAATATATGTCATGTATTCATAGATAAGATCTCATGTAAAACACAGTGATTTGCAAAAATGACAAAATCAACACAAACATGTTCTCAAATAATCATAAACATGAAAGTTATGAACATGTAACATATAAACAACACATAACAACACATGTTTTTAATAATATTGTCATCATCAAAAACCAGAAGCTTTTAGATTATAGGCTTAGCTAAACCAGTGCTCTCCCTATCAACAATCTCAACAGATTCAAATATCCTTCTAGATCCATAAATAGTCTCAGAATAATCAATACATATGCATATCTTCATTTCAAAACCTTCTATCGATTCAAAACGCCTAATAAAAACATAATTTCTTCATAAACCCTTAAACAAATTCAAAACCATCAAAACATAAGCATATTCTCATCTTAAACTGGTCACCGATTCAAAATATACAATAGAAACATAATTTCATTCTAAAACCGTAACAGAATCTAAAATCTCGTCCTAAAGCCATCAATAGATTCAGAATACAACATAAAGTCATAATATAACTCTAGAAACATAACCAAATTCAAAATCACTAACATATTCACGAAATAATAACACCTAAGAACCAAAAGACTCATGGTTAGCTCCCCTTACAAACATATGCCCAATTCCATCATTCACCGATTCAAAATCATCAAAACATAGGCATATCTTCATTCCTAAACTTTTCACCGATTCAAATATATAACAAAAAAAAATTTGTTTCAAAACCATAAACAAAATCAAAAGACTCAAGGTTAGCTCCCCTTAAAGTTTTCTCCGTAGCTTGCTTGACAAAAGCTTCGTGCAGAGGTTTCCCTGGCTCACAGCTCCTAACTCAGCTTGAAGACTTCACTACTTCCAAATCATGACACTCTGGTCTCAAGTTCACCTTTGAGCCTTCCCTAAGCCCCCTGAACGTTCTTATTTAGCCAAAACGCACTATTCCACTCGCCCAATCAGTGTTTTGACTCGCCAAGCGAGTCAAAAAGTCTTCAGACAGCTTTTTCTAATGTCGAGAGCTGTTTGGGAACTTTTTCACTCGCCCAGTGAGTTTTGCTTTTCACTCGCCCAGTGAGTTTTGCTACTCGCCTAGTGAGTGTCACTTGCCCAGCGAGATATTCTGCTCGCCTAGCAAGTGGAGAAAACTGTCGCAACTTTGACAGTTCGGTTAAACCCCTTCCCGAAGTGGGAATTACGCGTATGAGTACTTGAATCGAAGCTTTTCGAGTTGACTTTCTATTAGAAAAAGAATCAACTCAACATCTGATTTGTGCAAAAAGTTATAATTAAAATACTAAACCATGTCAAAGTTGACAGCATTCTATTTTACATTATAACTTGAATTTTTTACAACTTGATAATTTTCTTGAGTTTCTTAGTCTTCTAATGACCCAAGACTTACATTTACACTCTTAATTTCAAGGGTCTTACAGCAAGAGTCTTTTACTTGAGTTTTTCAGCCTAAAAAAGGGGTTTTAATAGGTGGATTTGAGAAACAGGGGTTGGTGTGAGAGAACAACTATTCTAGGACTGTCATGCAATAATTTGAGACTTGTTAAAGGTGTTTTATGATTGAAAAATGATGTGGAGAAAAGAGGTGGTCCATTGTTGAAGATTTGAAGTATTTTGAGTAAAAAAGGGATTTTGAGTAAAAAAGGGGTTTTGAGTAGTTAAAATTGAAGGTAAGAGGTGGAGACTATTTTGGACAGTTGGGAGTTGATTATGAGACCTATTATGACTTGTCTAGGCTATCAAAAGATCAAAATCTGGTGTAAAACTATTTATGGGCATGTTGGAGAGAGTTATTACGTGTTTTTGATCAAAAATGAGGTTTTATATGGTGAGATTTTGAAATAGCAAGTTTAGGAGTAAACTGAGATGTTGGAGTGAGTTATTTGGTGTATTATGACTTTTACATGATGTTGGTTTGCTGATATGGAAGTTAGGAAAGGTGGAATTGAGTTTGGGTAGCTTAGGTAAGTCATATTGGGTTTTGGATGGTCATTTTGAGTTAGAGGTATGTTTTCTAAGGTTTCTAAATTTTTGGAGGGTCTTAGAGGTCTTTAGAAGTTGGGGGTAAAGTGTCCAAAGTGAGAAAAATATGTCTTGTTCTTTCTGAAAGTGCCTAGGTGCCCAAATAGGGCGTTGAGCGCCCGTTTCCAATGGTCAAGGCATTGAGCGCTAGCCCCTAGGCACACTCGGGCACCACTACACCAGTTTCGGGGAGTTTTTAGGATTCTGGATATCAATTTTAGATGTTCTTTAGGTCGTTTTAGGGGTTTTTGACCCTTTTGAAGCTGTTGGTGAGGGTTTCAAAGTTATTTTCCTTGTCTAAGTGTGAGTATCAAGTTGCTATGAACAATATTGTGTTATTGTGTGATTTCTAATAATTTGTAATGTTTCTTGTTCTTTAATGTATGATAAGTGGTTTTATGGATTGGTATACTATGTAAAAGTGAAAGGAAATGTGTATAAATTGTGAAATGGATTCAATGTAAATGTGAAGTGATCTCAATAGTTTCAAAGATATGGAAATTGTTGATAGGGGAGCCATGTAGCTAAACCCATATCTCACATATGATATGATGACAACAGAAATGTATAATAGTTTCTTGCATAAGAATTTGGCTAAATTGTTGCTTGATTATATTTGTAATTATGCTTGAACTATCTGTGATGTGTATTCATTGATTACAAATGAATCTTTGATTAAAACACTTTGCACATTGCATATCTGTATGAATTAATCGATTACACAGTTTGCATAATGATAACGGTTGAAAATATTGTTATCTGTGATGTAATTTTGACACTAAATGCACTCTTTTCTGCTTAGAAACTTGCTTGGAATCATGTTTTTCTGTTAAGTTGTGTGAATAAGAGAGTTGAGGTTGAATTTGATGGTTTTATGACTAACTTCCCTTGTTTTAGCAGGAAATGAGATAATATGGAAAGCAGAGATGAAGTGCCAAGGAGATGGAGCTCAGAAAGGCCTGGAAAAGCACCAGAATTGAGGAATGCTCGAAGCTTGGGTGCCCTTTTCGGAGGCTTAAGCACAGAAGAGTGTCGCTCACTACCTGGTTGCCCCTTTTGGGACGCTTGAGCGCCAGAAGCACGAAGCTTGGGCGCCATTTTGGAGGCTTAAGCGTAGAAGAGTGTCGCTCACCGTCCGGGCACCCCTTTTTGGGCGCTTGAGCGTCAGAAGCACGAAGCTTGGGCGCCCCTCTTGGAGGCTTAAGCGTAGGGAACCATCACTCACCGCCTGGACGCCCTAAGTGGGGCGCTTGAGCACCATTGACACGAGTTTGGGCCTTTTTTATGTTCTGTTTTTTATCTATTTAAAGGATCCAAACGTCCTAGGTTTTGTATCTTTGGGTTGAGGAGCACAGCAACACACTATTTCACCCTCTAGAGGCGGATTTGGATGCATGAGCTTCCATCTTCTACTTTTAGGGTTTTTCTATCTCATTCTTCTCCATTTTTCATCTAGTTTCATCATGTCTATGGTGAACTAAACTCTATTTATTGTTGGGGGATGATGTAACCTTGTGAATTCTCATGTATTTGAATTGATTCTTAATAATATATGCTTTTTCATTAATTGTTACAGTAATTCATCTGTGATTATTACGTGCTTTGTTTAACTCATTCATAGCATGATGTATGAATTGCATGAGTGCCGGGAGGTTCCTTACAATTCAGGTTCTTGTTGAATTACTCCCAAGAGTAATATTTTTCAAGGATGAGGGTATGAGTCTTGGTCGTCTTAAAGCTCTTGATCTTCACATTTAATTACTAGGAATGCTATGAATTGCATGAACTAGTGATTAAGGACATGCTTATTTCACCGAGGGATCGGGTTTAAGTGATTTAGTGAGTGACGTTAACATTAATGCATGAAGAAGAATTCTTATATACATGAGAGTGAACTTGGTGAAATCTAACCCCAACAACATACTCATGTCATATTAAAAATAACATCTATTCATCATTGTGTTATTCTGCTATTGATCAAACTGCATTCATATTTAGTTTTTTGTCTTTGCATCTGAAACCAATGATCTCGTTTTCTTTAAGTCTTAATTAATCGAGTTATCACACGACTGTCTAGTGCCGAGAGTCCTTTGGGATACGATACTTGGTCTTACCATTTTATATTACTTGTGCAATTCGGTACACTTGTCAATTCATCAACACATAATCTGTTATAATTCATAAAATATCAGTACATGCTTAACAGTGGCAAAACAACAAGTTTTAACCGATTACATTATGGATATAATCGATTAAACTCGTAGTTATACCTGCACATGTTTACTTTGTGCATTGATGTATTTGAATGAAAAAGTTTTAAAAAATGCTTAAGTATGAAACTTAACCGATTACATTAATTTCTTAATCGGTTAAATTGTGTTTTAAATGAAAACCTTTTTCAAGAATAGCCATAACTGTCATAACGGTTATATTTTTAAATACTATGGCCTACATGCTCTTGTTAATCGATTACATGCTCTTGTTAATCTGTTAATTGCTGAGAAATGTAAATCTGTTAATGCAGAAGGAATTGCTTAACAAATTACATTATTTGAGTAATCGATTAAATTGCGTCATACATGAGAAAATCTATAAATAGACGCATTGTTTTTTGTATTCAACAACTTTATGATTCATATCTTTAATATCTAATTTGTTTGTTGAGATCTTAATTGTAGGAGCATCTTATTTCTCCAAGAATCAAGAATACTACATTTGGAAGAAATTCCCAAAGGTTCTTGAAGAATTGAAGTGTTGTCATAGGTTGATCATACTTGCACATTGAGGTGTACTTTCTGGAGATCATATTTGTTTGCAATCAATTGTGATTGTGTTCCCTGTTTTTATGGCCAGGAAGAGGACTTAAAGAAGTTCTAATGACTTAGAGTGGGGTATCTCTAAGGGTTGACAAAAAGGGGTTGTTCTTTCTGGATTTCTATATTGGATTTAGAGTTAGAGAGGAGAGTACATTGAGAGGGTTGTCTCTGTATGTCCTGCTAGTAAAGAACTCAGTCAATATAGTGGAATCCTTTCAATCTAAGGTTGATTGAAAGAGGATTGGATGTAGGTAGTGACCAAACTAGTATAAATTGCAGTGTGAATCTTTCTCTCCCTACACTTTATTGATTGCATTCCAAGAAATCTCAAAAAAAACAATTGAAAAGATTTTAAAAGAACATAATTTTTAAAGGGAAACCAATTGACCAACACCCTCCCCCCCCCCCCCAATCCCCTCTCCTCCTGTCTTGGTTGAGACACTTGGCTTACTTATTTCTACATAAACGAGTTCCAAGGAGGAACCTATGGTTGAATGGTTTCAAGTGTGTTAGAATGAATGCGGGTAGCTCAATCTTGGGGGTTTTCTTGACACTCTATTGGTCATACATTCTCACACAGAGAGGTTTAACATGTGGTGAAAGTAGCAAGAGGTCTTAGTCTAGGTGCTTCTAGTATGGCCTAAGACGCAATACAAACTAACCTTGTAATGTGTGGTAGGGTGAAACCCAATTGGCAAGGGTTTTGCAAAGCAGTAGTGGCCACCACAAGTGTGAAACCCACAATAGCTCGACATTCATTCTGAATCCGAATAGTCTAGTCTAGATCATTGCATGTTAAGATGTTTGGTTTGATTTATATTTTACACCTGATTCATGCATAAAATGTTTTAAGATTATGATGACTATATTTTACATCTAGCTTATCCTTGTTTTTGTCTTTGGTTGTCATTGTGTTTTCTCTTTTGCGATGATCACCTTAATGGTGTAAGCTTAGAAAGTGATGAGTGCATATTTATTCCCTCATTAAGCCTTTAATATCGGATTCTTAATTAGCTTTCGTACTTTAATGGAATATTTTAATTAGGATTTGTTATGATTGGGTTTATTTAGCATGACATACAAAAACATGTTAAAAATGGTTTTTCAATTGCATAAATGGTTTTTGGATATTTTGATGTGAGTTAGTGCAGCTGCAGCTAAGTTGAGCTCATTAAGGTGTGAAAATAAATTGGTTAAAGTTTCATGACACCTTAAAGATAAATGGAAGAATAGCACATAATCAAGACCACAAGAAGTCAATTCAAGCATAGCATGAAAAGGTGAAGAAACACGCAACAAAAATTGGATCTTGCGATTTTCTCTATTTTTTTTCTACCAAAAGGGCTTTGATAATTGATAAATGTTTATGATTAAAGATAATTTGGGAAAAACAAATCTTAAGATATTTTATTTGATATTATTAAATAATTACCTAACTATATCAATAAATATCAAAAAATAATATTTGTCAAATCTTTTTTAGTCTACCAAATATTTTTTTCATCTAGATAAGTTGATAAGTTGATAGATGGATCTATAGGAATAGATCTATTGTCCTCTTGTAGAATTGTTTTCATCTATTATTATATATATAACGTAATATTCTACTAGTTTTAAATATATATAAATAAATAAATAAATATGTATACAAATAGATAAATATATATGCATATATATATATATATATATATATATATATATATAACTTTTTATTTTGTAGATTTTATTAGTCGGTTTCCTTATGTAGGTTTCGTTGGCAGTCAAATGTCCTTTTATGAAATGACTACGTTTTAGTGTGATTTTAGTCATTAAATTTCTTGTGTTACATCACAGTTTAAACCATATTATTAGAGTCGCGATTGAGTTTTAGCTTAAAGAAAAATCTTCAACATCTCTTATTATTAATATTTTTTTTAACTTTTACAGTTTTGTTATCCCAAGAATAGTATTTAAAAAGTAAATAAAAAATCATAAAACCCATTTCCCAATCACAATTACTTTTTTTTAATTCTTAATCACTATTTACCTCCTTTTTATTAGTTATGCATGTTAGTTGAAGAAAGATTTCCAAAATAATTATTCCACTTTTTTCTTAATAATTTCTATTTATCTCAAGCATATCTTTTCTACTTCTGTTTTCCTTCAGTCTTTATTCCTCCTATTTCTTTATTTTCTGTTTCACTCCTCTTCAAAGCAAAATAATGTTTGTTTGCACAATCTGTGTTGGTTAGTTAGCCTGTGTAAACATATAAAAACAAAGTCATGTGTGTAAACATAAATACAGACCACATCAACAGTGACATAAACTAACTTTAACTCAACGCATCTCAATTTCTGATTCAATAAAATATAAAGATGTAATTGAGGTACATTTATCAGATTCAAATACCTTAAGAGCAATTTACTAAATGGTACAGAAATAATTGATGAAACTCAATCCGAATGATCTGGCCTTGGTTTCCCTCGTATACCAACATTTTATTTTGTTCTTTAACTTTTTATTCACCCCATAACATGCAACAAAGATACTATTGAAATGCAGAAATTTGCATAAGCTTTTGAGAAGACCAAGAATTTGAATCAACCCAGTTATATGCAATAGGGCTCAAGAAAGCATCAGGAATACCAAAGGAACTGACCAAGGCAAGTGCATGTGGTCGAAGTTCAGCACATAGCTTTGCCACCTCTTTCCTCGCTGCAGATGCAATTCTCTGTTGACAAGTATCCATATCGAAGAAAGGTAGCATCTTCATCACACTTATTACAGCATACAACGATCTCAATAGACCCAACACATCCTACAGCGAAGGCAAATAAAAGTAAAGAGATCATTTTTACCCTACAAATAATTGCACAAGAGCAGGACGAAAATCCTAACATAGTCTCGACAACACACCCTTTAGAATATACTCTGTTTAATACTAAAGTTTGAGTTGTATTTGTACAAAATTTTAACAACGGGTTAAATATATTTTTTATTCATTTACATTTAGTGAAAATTAAAATTAGTCTCTCATTGAAGCATAAATATGTCAAACGATATAAACAAATCAAATGTTATCCTGAAATACTTTTGAAACGTTAAATAAATCTGACAAAATTTTATTAAAAAAATTAAATCCACTTATTAAATTAGACTAAAGTTTAAAAAAAAAAGACTAATTTTTATTTTTATTTAAATTAAAAAAATATATTTAACCTTTCTAAAAAGAATTATAAATAAATTTATCTCATAAACTAAATTTCACTTAAGTATTAGTTCAAATCAACTTCATGAAGAAGTTACCGTACATTAATTCCTAAAAAAAACTAATTTTAACTTGTAAATAAATAATTTTAATTTGCTACAAAATAAGTTATGTATTTTTTCAATGAATTTTTATAGAAAAACTTATAATAAAGTCTTGTTAAATATCAGAAAATTGTGTGGATCCCACTTCTTAACAAGTCCAACTAGTGATTTTGTAATTTCTAGCAAAACTTAACCAATAGTGAAAAGCATGGTGTTTGGAACCGGACCGATTTGACGAGGAACTAATTTCTTATCTGGTTTGATTGTAGGGCAAAACAAGTAATTAATACATACAAGCAATAATATTTTATAGCAAGAATATTCAGCAATACGTGGTGCAGTGCGTTTATGGTGTAGTGTCCTTGTCGTGGTTCCTCTCCAGGTACGTAGTCATAATCCTTCCTATAATTCTAAACCCTAAACCCTTCCCATACTTCCAATAATCCTTTGAATATCCAAGCCTATAATCCTTGCATGAGCCGCAAAACGTAGTAAAATAAAAACGAAACGTAAAAGGAACACTGCCTCTGGACGGATGACATCCTTCAACGGATGTCAACATCCGTTTAAGGCGAAACGGATGTCGACATCCGTTTTGCCTTAAACGGATGTTGACATCCGTTGAAGGATGTCATTCGTCCAGAGGCAGTGTTCCTTTTACGTTTCGTTTTTATTTTATTTGTTTATTTTATTTACAGTAATTTATATTTAAATTTATAATTTTAAATGTTATATATGGTAAGAAGAAAGAAATGGAGAAATAGAAGTGAAAGGTTGATGAGGCTTGAAGAGAAAATGATAAACGGAAATGGAGAAATGGAGAAGAAGCTTGACGGAAGAGAGAAAGGTAAACGGAAATGGAAGAGAGGAAGAGGTGTAGAGGGAAGTAAATCAGAAGTTTTAAATAAATTAAAATATTAAAATAATAAAAATAAAAAATTTTAACTTTTGAGGATATAATTGTCATTTTAGAAGGATATAATTGGCATTTTAGAAAATTGGGGAGGTGGAGGAAGAGACGTGTGGGGGTGGAGGGAGCAACTCCCAACAACCCAAAGTCAAATGCCTTTTGAGGAAGGCCCATCTAGTATCTAACTAGGGATGGCAAAAAAATCTGCGTCCGCAGATATTCACGAATAAAACCCGCGACAAATAGTTACTATCCACGAATATTTATTATCCGCGGGTAACGGGTAGCAGATATTTTAATACCCGCTTCTAAACGGATCAGATACGGGTATTATACTATCCAACCCGCAGATACACTTTACCCGAAAAAATAATAAAAATTTAATTAATATTTTTTTAAATTATTTTTTTTAAAATTAATTTTTTTATTACTCTTAAAAAAGGGAAATTTTGATAACAATGACTTAGGATTCCTTTCAATTACCTTTTTTTTAAAAGAAAAAAAAAAGGATTACATTACTTTTGACATAAAACCCTAATAGAGATATAAACATATACATAGAATCCCATTAGAAAATTCTCTCTTAACGGAGGACTCTTTTCTTCTTCCTTCTGGTTCAGCTCGCGCAGGGAGTAGGCTTCATTCCCTCTTCCTCTCTCTCTTGGTTCTGATTGGGGTTTTGTCCCGATTTGGGATTTGAAATTAGGGTTTTATTTGTTCTCTGATTTTCGGGGTTTCTTTTGTACGTTTTGATTCGTGTTTTGAGAGTTCGTTTCTTGATTTCTTCCCTGTTGATTGGTAATGCGATTTTTGGGTTATGATTCGAATGAGTGTTTTGAGCTTTTTTGGATTTTAGATCATTGATGCAAATTGGATTTTTTAAGACCTTGGTTGTTATCGCGGTTTTGAGATTTGTGTGATTGCGTTCGTTTTCAAAATTTGGGTTTAGGGTTCCTGTTTGCGTTCTGTAAGACCCTAGAACCTCAAGAATTTACCAAGTTGTAAAAAGTTCAAGTTATAATGTAAAATGGAATGCTGTCAGGTTTGACATGGTTTACTATTTTAATTATAACTTTTTGTAGAAAATATCAATTGAGTTGATTCTTGTTTTATTGGAAACTAGACTCAAATATCTTTAATTGGACACATAAATATAAATTTTTGGACTACCGGGCTAACTGCAGTAAAATTATTAAAACTCGGAAACGTTAATCACGCTCAGGTATGTTCAGTTTTGACCTATGATGACTGTTTTGCTGATTACTCTCTCTACCGAACTTCAATTGAGTTGATTCTTGTTTCATTGGAAACTAGACTCAAAGAGCTTCAATTTGACTACTCATACGCATATTTTGGACTTCGGGAAGGGGTCTAATTAAGCTGGGGAAAACGTGACAGTGTTGCTGTCCAGGGGCTAGCGTCCAACCTTAATTTTAGGTACATTTTTACAAGTTGCGATTTTTTTGGAGTGGGTAGGTTGTGTTCTGAACTAGGAGAACATTTTGGAACCTTTGGAGACTTTCCTACCATGTTTTAGGGCTGAAAAAAAATGGTTTAGGATGGTTCATTGGTTGTTTATTATTGCTAAGTACCAAGTGCATAGGTCCTTTGTTGTCTAAGGCATCTTCTTTTAATTCCAAATCAGATTTGGAGTTTTGGGAGAGAGTAGAGAGGTCCTTGGTGGGAGGTGAACGAAAATCCTAAGTATTCTAAGTGTGGAGACTGACTTGGTCTAGCAAGGAGGAGAGGAATTGCTCTCTTTGAAGAAGAGAGATTTAAGTTAGAATTTTCTTTGAAATTGAAAGTGAAAACAAGCAAAGGTGGTGGTCTAGAGGTATCAAGAGTGAAGAATTTCTTGCAAGGAGAAGAGGTAGGGGAGCTAATCCTTTCTTGATTATGATCATGAATATGAGTATGAATGTGTTAAAATTTGGTAATGGTAGTTATATATTGACTTGTGTAAAATTTGGTTTTCATGATTATAATTTCTTATTTTCGAGTTACTGTGGTGAAAAATTTCTATTAATGGTTTTCACCGTTGGATTTAGCTAAACTTTTAGTATGTGAATCCTAAGACCTATTACTAAACTTTGACCGTTCGGATTTGAAAATAGAAGTTTGTACTTGGAGAAATAAATATTGCAAGTTTGAGTAAATTAGTTACCCTGTAGTTCTGTTACTAAGTTGTCTCGGTAACAATATAGATTTTGACCTATTTAACCGTTAGATCAATCTCAAAATTTGATATATGATTCTTAGGACATATTAATACAATTTGACCGATCGGATTTGTAATTGAAGTTCTATGTTTAGAGAAAGAAATTTCAAAAGTGTGAAACAATCGGATGAACACTGTATTGTTGTTCTTAAGCTATCATGGTACAAATTTCATATATATTTCATCTACCGTTAGATTGAGCCCAGACTTTAGTATGTAGTTCATAAGACATATTAAGTGATCTTGACCGTTCAGATTTGGAACTAGATGTCTGTGCTTAGAGGAATTCATTCCGCATTTTGAGTTTAACCGAGAACCACTTAAGTTTCTGTCTTTGAGTTACCTCGGTAAAATCTCCATATCTACTTAGATAACCGTTAGATTAATCTGAACTTTTAGTATGTTGTTCCTAAGAGATAGTGGCATACTTCGACCGTTCGGATTTTAGATCGGAATTACAGATTTAGAGATATTAATTTCGTATCTTCTCAGGGATCTTAATATTGCTTAATTTATGTTTTTGGATCATTTATACATAAATTATGATTTCCGCCTCATTAACTGTTGGATTGGACTGAAAATTTTACCATATGAGTTAAACATGTTGTTTATTAGTTTGATTGGTTCAGATCTGTAATTAATGATATGAGTGAAGAGTAATATTTTCACGAAATAGTAAATTTATTTGTATTGGGTAAAAACTTGGATAATTATATTCTTAAATTATATGTGTAGTTGTATTTTGGAGATTGGAGGATGAGTAATATAATATATTCTATATTAGAAAATTAAATTATATTGAATATTCTGAGTTGTAATAATTATTTGAGTTAAATCATGAATTGTAAATAAGTTGATGGTAAATTTGGATGGGTGGTATAGGCATTATTGTCATAATTGTAAATCTGAATTTTTATTTATTTTCCTACGACTTTGGTAAGTCGGGAGAGGAGAGGTTTGAAGTCGGACACTACTTTGGTAAGTAGGTGGGAAAATGAGAGGTGAACTTGACATAAAACGCACTGCTTTGGTAAGTAGGCGGAGTGTTCCACGCTATGCTACTTTGGTAAGTAGATAATATTACATTATTGTGCTACTTTGGTAAGTAGACAATATCACCTTGTTATACTACTTTGGTAAGTAGATCACCTCGTTAGATTACTTTGGTAAGTAGTCAGTATCACATGGTTATACTACTTTGGTAAGTAGATCACCTCGTTAGATTACTTTGGTAAGTAATCAGTATATCATGGTTATACTACTTTGTAAGTAGACAGAAGGATTGTTGACTGTTGTGCTTTGGCAAGTAGGCAGATTAATAATATGTTGTATTAACTCTAGTGAATCGACTGATGATTTTTGACTGGAGAAATATTATAAAGTATCAGTGTAATAGTTGGTTTTTGAGTATGTTTGAGCTGCATGTATTTGATTGATTGCCACACTTGAGATATTAGTAAGATTGTGGATAATGTATATTTCTTGATTTGGTTAGCTCACCCTACTGTTTGTGTTTGTGTATGTGAATGCAATGATCGTATAATGTGTGGTATTATACGGGAGCAGAAACTATTTCAGATGAATTAGCAGATGGTTCTGGACTTGCTTAGAAGATGAGAGATCTGTGGGAAAAAGGAGACATGGGGAATTTCTAAAATAAATCTATGTTTGAATTTCCGAACTGTGTGAAATTTTAAATTTCAGAAGTTTATGAACTGTGTGGAATTTTATTTTCAGAAGACTTGTGTTGTAATAAAGAACGTAATATTTTATGGGTGTTGAAATTTGTTAAAGAAAAAAATTACATATGTATTGTGTGGAAAATAAATTGTAACGCCTAAATCGGGGTGTTACACGTTCTCTTGGAAATTCTTTATCTCTCTGTTTCAGAAATTGGTAGGTATTTGTGAGTTAATCTTGTGACTAAATTGAGACTTCAGTTACTTACATGGTGTTTCTTCCTCGTATCTTTTTTTTCAAAAGTTGTTCAGTATTTGTTTTCTTTAACTTGTTTAAAAATTACCTTATGTCTTTTTAATATGTAGCAAATATATTAAATTGTTCTCTTTAACTTGTAATTTAATTTAAACCTTATTTAAAAATTCACAAAATATATATTTAAAATATTTATGGGTTGAAAACGGGTATCCGCGGGTTGAAAAAAATTCATAGATTTTTTTTATGCAGATATCCAGCGAGTAGCAAGTCGGGTTGCGAGTACAGTTTTTGCATGCGGGTCGGGTTGCGGGTAGGCACTATTCATGTCTGACCCGACCCGTTGTCATCCCTAATCCTAAGTTGGATTTTGTATAACTATTCCATAATAATTATTATTACACTGCTTAAAAGTCAAATGAAAATAAACAAACACAACTTATTAGGATCCAATTAATGTTTTGCACAATGAAACCAGCTCATCATATTTCCTGGGTATTTAACAGATACTCATTTTACCTGCTGCATCAGAACATTGTTGTCCCCCTCAAATGTTGATTGCGCATCAAATTCACCCATGAAAAGACCAACACGATTTTCAGATTTAACTCCTTGGCCTCCGCAGGCTTCACGACATTCCTAGTTCAAGCATTAATAGAACCTTAGAGAGGGCAACAGCTTACAATACTACCTATCAAACCCCAGGAAAAACTTACCCGAAGAGTACGCATATTATTCCAAGTAAAAGTAGCCTTGTATGCACTAGAGATAATATGAATTGCTTTGTTTGACTTCGGTGTTCTTTTAACATACATCATTTTGAGGTCATTTGCAGAAAAACTCATTGCATATCTGAACCAAAAAAGTAAAGAAATGAACATATAAAGGTATTGTCTTGGTCTTTTTATATTCACTAATTGGTTAAACTAGGGTATCCATATTTTTAAAGATTCTTTGTCTTTACAATTTTGGTGAGAAAAACAAAAGGCATATATCTTTCATTGAGGAATATATTCAAAATGGCATACCTAAGCTTTAGTTTCCCATAAAGAATTGAATCATTTTTATTTTTGAGGTCTAATCAAATAAATATCAAAATGCATGTAATTAGAGAACTTACACCTTTGCAAGTAAAGGTAACAGACGCCGTTGATGACTAGGGTAATCAAGAAGTAAAACTTCAGGCCCATTTGGTGTAATGGAGAATGCCCTCCTTGTCAGTGCATATCTTACAGCAATGGCCAAGCTAATCTAAGGACAAATAAATGGCACGACAATAAGATATGAAATTTTGGAATGAGTTAGTTAAATACAAAGAAAATAAACAAAAACAATGACAAACGTGAAATCCGCAAATATAGATGGTCTCACTACCTTGGAAATGTAAACAGCAATACCAACAATAATAACCCGACCACTGGTCAAAGGGGCTAAGAAAGCAGCAAACCTCTGTAGCAAGAATAACATACAACAAAAGATATGTGAACAAACTTCTCAAAGAGAATAAAGAAGACCACAAGGAGACCAAAGGGAATATCATCTCTCTGAAAAAGCAAATCACCTGATCAACATTTTTTATGGCACTCAAATATTCACCAGTTGGGGAAACATCACCCACAGAATTCAACAAATTCTCCCGAGGTATCCTCACATTATCAAACCTGAGGATCCGTGTCCAGAGTTTCTGAGTTCATTCATTTATATGAAATTCATTTTTCAAGCACAACTTTTTTGAAAAATGATAGATTACCAGATACGGCCATTATCAACTCCATTTACACCAATTTTGTGACCACAATCGGCTATTCGAATGTTTGGACATATGTTTCCATCTGAATCCCTGATTTGGGCAATGAATGCATGCACCCCTTGATTGCTTCCATTTATATAGAGCTGTGAAAAGACTATAGTATGTGTTGCATGCTGAATAGGAGAACAAGTTAAGAACAGAGGGTTGATATATACAAAGTTGGAGCAGGAGAAAAATGTCAGCACCCAATCTTATCATGTCTAGGCTTTTAAATAATTATGAATTATACGAAAAGAATCATTACATCTGCACCACCAATCCAATACTTCTGGCCCGATTCACATGGAGTATTGACTACAAATTCTCCAGTGTTTGAATCATAGGTAGTGATTGTTTCAATTCCTCGCACCTGTAAAAATTAGTGTGGAAAGAATTATTAAAGGTGACGGAAAAATCAAAATAAATTACTAGCGGACCAAATGAACCCAACTAATTTAGCAATATTCACGTACATTACTTCCATGGCCCAACTCAGACAAAGCAAAACAACCCTTCATGTCATAGTTTTCAGTAGCACTTAACCACTTGTCATGATGGCGCTTGGTTCCTAAAAACTTCACGGCTCCTCCCCTGAAATCCATTAAACTAGTTAATTTATAAGAATAAAACAATAGGAGAAATTAAACTAGCTAACTTATTTACGTTTCAGTTCCTCCTATAGAGCTTTCTTGCTTTAAAGGGCACAGAATATCATTAAACTATAGGTCCTGGAAGATTGTCTGGCAAAGGACGTGTTCACTAGAAGAAAGTCCAGGTATGTGATAAAAGTAAAAAAATTTCCTTTACAAGCAGAATTTGAACACTTGAATTCACCCTTCAGAACCCTCTCCCGACCAAAATACACACAATATACAAAATCAAGGCTTGGTCTCACTAATGCAAGACCATCAAGTTTTCTTCGTCAAGAACATAGTTATATTTAAACTTAAAACTCTGATTGAAAAGCAACCTCTTATAGGAAAAGTGTAGAAGCATGTGGCGTGAGCTTTGTCAGATATAAAACATTCATGACCCTTCATAGTTGGTTTGAAACATAGAACAAGTGTAGCTAAACCAAATCATAAAAGTTTAATCACTGCTGCTTCCATCATTTTAAAACAATGTTAGCTTGAAAAAGGTACTTGTAGGACAAACTTGATATCGTTTTCTAACTTTCACCAACTCAGAAAAAGGATAAATCACGTTTTTCCTGCTTAAAACTGTTTGGAAAAGGATTTTCAATCCGTTAATCACATCAGTCCGTATTCAATACAGCATTATTCATGACATTAGTATATTTTCCCTATCAATGCAGGTTGGTTACTTGTCAGCACAGGTCTAGTTTACAATGTATTTGGAACAACTAAATGAATTTTAACAGCTTCATGCATTTGGAAGCCCCCATCCAAAACGAGTGTTGTACACAGAGCTGAGAAGAGAGGGAATTCTAGTAATAACTTTTTCAATTTTAGAACCGCTTACTAAATTTAGTAGATTTTTAGGATATTGTTGCGTTTTCAGAGACTAGTGCCAGCAACTACCACATGTTACACAATTCATCCAACGATACCTAACTTGAATTATATAGCTACCAAACTATCAAATCCAAATAACAAAATGTTGAACAGTCTGTGTCTAAAACGAATAAACGACAACCACTGCCAAACTGCTGAACACTCTTAGGACAAAAAGGTTATTTACCCAAGAAAAAACGTGGAGGATGGAGAAAGAAAACAAAACATAACCTAAAAAAGAGTATTACTACTTTAGAGACTACGGTTCGGTTTGAGTAAAAGCTAGAAGCAATTAAATGAATTTCTCTTCCGAAAATTTACAACTTTTTCAAGTAGAGAACTTCTCCCGAAGACCCTTTTAACATTTCATTCATGCACACGCTATTAAGGAGATAGTAATTCTTTTCAAGCATGTTCAAATAAACTTCAGCATAAGAAATTCTTTAAAGAAAAAATTAAAATTAACTCGGTAAAATAAATGGAGCATTGAAATGACGGGTCAAGCATGAACAAGAGTGTTTATCAGTTATCCGTTATCCAGTCGATAACACTTGAATATCTGTTTAAAAAGCGGATATTTTAAAAATCATAAATATCCAAGATACATAAAAATATTTAAAAAATATACATTTTATAATTTTTTAAAATAAAATTAAATGACAATAAATATAATTTAATATAAATTAAATAGAAAATTAAAATTTTAATTTTAATTAAATTTAATTTAACAAAATATAAATTAATTTAAATTTTAATTAAATTTAATTTAACAAAAATAAAACAAATTTTTATTTTAGTTTTTTGCAGGGTTATAATATTTACATTGAACTTTTTACATAATATTATAATACCAATCTATAAATAATAAATATCTATAAATATTAATTATCCGTTGTTGCAGATTTTATCGGCATAAATATTTTTTCATCTTTATTTCATCAAAGTTAAGAAAGGTAATAAAAATTATTTCTGCAAATTAATTTATGCAAAAGCTAAATGTAGGAAATTGTATAAATTTTTTTTACTTTCTTCTCCCAAAATACTCACAAAGAAGTCAAAACTGATCGTTGTAGTATAAATGGTTTCTAATTTAAATTCCAACTATTCTGAAGAAGAAAACGATAGAAAAGAAAAGAGAAAACATAACCAACCAGAGGAAGTAGTGAACCACAAGCTTAACAGCAAGGGAGTGATCATACATCCCTATAACCTCATGGAGCGCAAGTTTCCTCAGCTCCTCCTCCGGACCCTCGCCAGTGAGCCACCCTCGGAAAACCCCTCTCTCCACAAGATACTCTATGCGCCTCATTGTGGCTTCGCGCTGCTGCTCCATGGACTGGTTGTAGTCGGGGCAGACGAAAATTCTGCCGCCGCGCTCGCGACGGTTGAAGAGTGCGCTCTGCACGATGACGGAGAAGAGCCAATCGCGGTCCTCCAGATTGTGTCCGTCCATTAACCGTCGCATCTCTCGCAAGTCGAACGCGAATTCGTTGGAGAGCTCGGGAGGGGAGTAGCTCAGGCAGCGGTGGGGCTGCAGAACGGAGGAAGGCGGCGGTGCACGGCGGAGGAGGTGGTTGGTTAGGATCTCGGTTCGACGGGAGACACGGTGATCCATGGCGAGAGTGCTGGGGAATGGTGGATGGGAAGTTGACGAGCCAGAACTCAGTGTGTCTATGAGAAAGAAACTGTGTGACTCTTTCTATATATATATAAATATATATATATATATATATATATATATATATATATATATATATATATATAATGTATTAAAAAGTCCTGTTAGAAAATGTTGTTAATATTTTAGAAATATATAACTTAAACGAAATAAGAAGATGACAAACATTTATATTTATTTAATATATATAATAAAGATAAAATAGTTATGAAAATGTAAATTTTTATTTTTTTATAAAAAATATAAGATACAAAAATTGTATCAAATAAATGTAACAAATTTATATATATATATATATATATATATATATATATATATATATATATTAAGCAAAATTATTTTCAAGTTAAATGATTTCATATCTTTTAAACATATTAATGAAAAATTAATTAATAATTACAAACTTTTTATTTTATTTTTAATTAGTGGTTTAATTATACTTAATATTGTTTTATTACTAATGGTCCTACAGAAAATTCTTCTATAAACATATTTTAATTAAATAATATAAAATAATTATTTCGTAACATGTTTCTTTCGTCTTATATTTTACTTTATTTATTATCTCTATATTTTCTATTACGTCAATCTATTATTGACTTTTTCTTTATGTATAAACCAAAATGCTGGTAATCAACATCTAAATGCGGGTTCTTCTATTAATTGAAATTTATTAAAAATTATATTTTTTTGTTTTTCATGTCTTAAACAAATACCTTTTCCATTTTATAATTTTTAGTAAAATTTATATTCTTAAAAAAATTATGTCATTAAATGTATTGGTAAGACAATTCTCCCACTCTCTTTAGCATTTCCACCCATACAATCTCGTTTTAAGGTTTATCGTTATTACAATTAAACAAATTAATCTTTAATTTTTATATTTTTATGTTAAGTTTACACTTCAGCATTTAATTTTCATTCACGGCCATTTAATATAATTATTATGTTATAAGACATAAGATAAAGTGCATATAAATTTTTAATTAGTTTAGATTTAAACAATCCTACAATAAAGTTTGTACATATTTAATTAGCAAGTATGAAAGTTAGAGGATACAGGCCTTAACTAATTCTAGATAACAAAAAGATATATGTTTTATCCATTCTTCAATCACTCCACGATTTTCGAAACCTTATTAACTCTTTGATTATCTAAAAAAGATGTTAGTCTTATCAAAATCTATATGACAAACATCAAACAATTCAGCAAATACAGGTAAGGTTGGAACAAACTCTAGAAAAACATAACGAAAAGAATTTTCCATAGCAGAAGCAACATTGCGACTTTGTGAAATTAGTGCAACCTTTGATTACTATTAAATCTTTGAATGCACTAAAAATTGCATTTATAGTTAAAAGAAATATTTGTCATTAGAATTGAAAAAGTTATCTAAAAGATTTAGGGTGAATATATGTTTATAGAGTTTTCAAACCATTGGTCTTAAAAGCATTTTCTAATACAATTAATCAATTAAATCAAGTTTTTAATCGATTATTCTAACAAAATTTAAAAAGCATATGCAGTTTTTTTCTATAATAATAGATTATTACACATTTTAATTGGTTAAACATGCTACTCATTGATTTTATAAAACAAGTTAAATTGATTAAACAGTATTTCAATCAATTATTATGCTGAAAATCTCAAAATAATTAAAGAGTTCGTTAGATTAATCAGTTATTTTACCAGGTAATCAATTATTCTATTTTAAGAGTTTCTCAAGATTAGTTTAATCGATTATAGAAATATAATTGATTAAAAGTGTTGGAAAACATTATAAATTTGATTTTAACTTTAGAAAATCATTTTTTTTTAATAGGTTGCATGTTGAATTAGAAAGTCCTAATCAACATCTTGTGCAAAATACACCAACATAACAAAGAAAGTTGGATTTTAAAACATAAACCTTCAATATTTTTATCTCATAGGTATTTTATTGATTACTACTTGTACTGTATGACCGGACGGTCTCCATTGCTCACAACATGGTCGTCCGGTCATAGAAGATATATGACCAGTATGGATGGCCAGTCTCATAAGCGGACACGAATGATGATTAAGGAAATTAAGGCAAATCACGAATTAAGTCTACCAGATCAGAATTGGGCTGAGATTAAAACATCACTAATCCTAGACCCACGCCAGAAAACTATAAAGGTAAGTCAAAGGTAACAGGTAGGTGGACATTTACAAAGGGTTGACATTATCTTCAACCTAAAACCTTAAGATAATGTGTTTATGGATCTTGATCCTTATATAGTACTCAATATTTTTATTTCTATCTAAAGTGGGACTTAAACTCACACTTTAGATTTTCAACAATCTTACCATCAAGAGTGAGTGTCTTCCATATTGGTACAATTCTCCTTCAAGGAAAGCATTCACAATCTTGAGTCGTTCATATTAATCAAACACGCTTACCTCAACCTTTCATAGAGAAGACTTTCGATACAACAACTATATTATACTTGTATGAATCAATCACCAAGAGAAATCATCAATTCTGATACCATAAATATCGAGGGGAGAATTCATCAAAGAGAAATAATAATAATAAAACCTGACTTCAATCATATAGGAAATTAACACCACCTCCAATGTAAAAGCATTAAAGTTTTGGATTGGAAGTGATGTGAATCCCTTTGTTGGACTCAAATCTTATTTGTGTTATATATTCTCGATGAATTCTCTCCTCGATAGATCGATCAAATAAAGAGTGAAGACTCACATGTTTCATTTTCCAAATTTGAATTACTTCTCTACATACACATGTTTAACTTGATTGTATAAGATGTTTCGCAACGATCAAAAATGGCAATGGAGAAAGGCTCCATATAGAAAGGAGACTAACAATGGCCTATTAAAAAAATGGAGATGGGAGAGTATGAGTTTTCGCAAGTGTAGAGGGGATACAAAGGTTTTACCATAGCACAATGTTTTGGCAGAAAAGTAACTTTTCTAAAAATTTAACCTTAGGCAAAAGAATAGGCTTCCGTTCTTTATAAAACTGAAGCTTATAGTTGTGCAAATGTTTTAAAAAATGTCACTACGTCATTATAGGCTTTGGTTCTTTAAGAATTGAAGCCTATAGTTGTGCAAATGTTTTAAAAAATGTCATCACATTTTGAAAGGCTTTGTTGTTCTTGAAATTAAATCCTATTAGGCGAAGTTAAATCATCATTTTGCACTAGTCCAAGCATCTACACTCCAAGCTAGAAATGAAAAACATTTATTCTTAACTTAGGGGGGCTGATAAACTCTTTCTTTGCTCCTTCACCCAGTGACTTTACATACTGCCTAACGACCTTATGCCTAGCTTAAGCATAAGCATATTCACTTTGCATTTTGTTTTTGATTTATTAGTTTTTTTTTTACCAACTGCGTCGTTTATCAATAGATGAAAACACACAAGATATTTTATATTGGTTCACCTGTTAGGGCTACATCCAAATCTCCTTTAAGTGAACGTAGAGGGTTCCATTAGATATTCAATGAAGTACAATTGAGTTTAACTCACTCCTGATTGCGTAGTCTTATTCACCACTCCTAGTATCGTTAAACACTCTTAATCCCTTTTGTTGATAAGGGGAGCACAGTGTTAGCTCAACTGATGAATCACTATTTTGTACTATTCACTTAGCTTTTCGCACTGAATTGTGTTAGTGAATTGTGTTTAATTCTCCATTATTGTCTCATTTACACTATTTAGGCTTAATTTGACTAATAATTCTTATTTTAATTAATTTGAATTATTTGAACCTAATTATTCCAATTATTATTTGTAGGACAACTGTGGAAACATATTTTAGGACTTCAAGGGGCTTTCCACGTCATCTAATTTCGTTTTGTAATTTTAATTATTTTAGTTTTGACCAGATTTGACTTTTGGGCCTATTTTTGGTCAATATTTTGTAAGAAGCCCATATAGAGGGCATTTTCGTATCAGATTTGGGAAGCTCTCTTCTCCCTCATTTTCGTTTTCTCCTTTAGGTTTTCGAGCTTTGGTTCGTTTTTCAGTCCCCCCCTTTGGGGGGTTTAGGTTCTTTCTTTCCCTTTCTTTGTATTGAATCATTTACGTTTTCAAGTGCAATTTCAATTTCGTTTCTTGCTTCCATTTACGTTTCTATATGCAGTTTCGTTTTGCCCATTTAAGTTGTGTTTTGTGCTTTAATTCCATTTCATTTTGCTATTTGGGTTTTGTTTTAATGGTAGCTTAAGTGTGCTCAGTTAGTCATTAATGAAATTGCATCGTTTCCTTGAGATTTTTGAGTTGGAATTGTGATTTTGCTACTCTAATTTGGCTCAAAATCCAATCTATTTTGTGCTTGAGATTAGGTATATGTTTGGTTGCCTAATTGGTGTTTAATCTTCGCTTAGTTCATTGGACTATATGGAGCAGAATTGATTGAACTTGTGCATTGCATTTGCTTAGTTTGCAATTATGAAAGCATGGTTAGTCTTTGCTTAGTTGGCTAGCTTGTGTTAAATTAGGGGTTAGGGTAGTGTTTAATTGTTGCTAATCTATGATTGAAAGCATTGTAATTGAGTTAGTGACCAATCGTTTTTAATCTGTGTTGAATTCGAGTTTTAATTTAGTGCATTTCATACTACAAAAATGTCCACAACCCCCCCTCCCCCCCCCCCCCCCCCCCCCCCCCACACCAAGTGTTCGATCTAATGACTGAACCAATAATTGGTCCTTGAGAGACGACCTAGGAGTCACTTCCTAGTCTATACTACACTTTATTGCATCTTAATTTGACTCGGGTACGACCACGATCATAAACCCAATCCCTATGATGTTGGTTTTTTACGATGTTGTTTTTTTATGATGACAACACATTGTTAATAAAAACATATGTGTGAGTATTGTGTGATATATAAGTTGAATGTGTACATGCTTACTGTGTAATATGCACGTATTGTGTTTATCACATTTGTGTACATGCTTAACAGAACTGTTGTTAGATCAATGCTCAAGCTCACACCCTACAAATTGTTCAAGGGAAGGAAGTCAAACATCTCATACCTAAGCATATTTGGTAATAAGTGCTTCGTTCTTAACAACGGTAAAGAAAATCTAGGAAAATTTGATTCTAAGGCTGATGAGGCCATCTTTATTGGATATTCTCTTACTAGTAAGGCATATAGGGTGTATAATAAGAGGACTTTATGTGTTGAGGAGTCAGTTCATGTTGCCTTTAATGAATTTATTGATAATCCCTCTAACCAAATGATTTCAAGAAAGAATGTAGATGCAGGTGATTCTGCAGGTGAAGAACAAAAAGAACATGTAGAAGAAGTTGTAGATGAAACTCCAGAAGTTATTGTTGATCCTTCAAAAGCTGAAACTGTGAAAGATTGGAAAACTCCCAGAAATGTTTCTACCAGCAACATCATTGGAGATATCACTAGAGGATTTTCTACACGAAGACAACTCAATCAATTATGCATGAATGTTGCGTATGTTTCACAAATTGAGCCCAAGAATATTGATGATGCTCTTGCTGATGAAAATTGGATGATGGCAATGCAAGAAGAGTTAAATCAGTTCAAAAGAAACAATGTGTGGGAACTTGTTCCAAGAGTAAAAACTCAGTAGGTGATTGGTACAAAGTAGGTGTTCCAAAATAAAATGAATGGCTCAGGTGAGATCATCAATAATAAGGCCAGGTTGATTGCAAAGGGATATAGTCAAGAAGAGGGAATCGATTATGACAAGACTTATGCTCCAGTATCCATATTGGAGGCCGTACGAATTCTTCTAGGCATTGCCTCGATGGTGAAATTCAAATTGTATCAAATGGATGTAAAGAGTGTCTTTCTAAATGGTTATATCAAAGAAGAGGTATTTTTGGAACAACCCCCCGGATTCCAAGACTATGAATTTACTGACCATGTATTCAAATTGACAAAAACATTGTATGGACTTAAGCAAGCACCAAGGTCATGGTATGAACGACTAAGTGAGTTCTTAATCAAGAACAAATTCACAAAGGGTAAAGTTGATTCAACCCTCTTTATCAAAAATTCTAGAAAGGATAAATTGTTTGTACAAATATATGTTGATGACATTATTTTTGGTCGAATTAATCCCATGTTATGCAAAGAATTTTCTAAGACAATGCAGGATGAGTTTCAGATGTCCAGGAGAATTCACCTATATTCTAGGACTTCAAGTAAAATAAAATGACAGTGGAATTTTCATTCATCAATCCAAGTACTACATAGATCTACTGAAAAAGTATAAAATGTTGGAATGCAAGGAAGTTGCCACACCCATGGCAACAAATTGCTATCTCGATCTATATGAAAAAGGAAAACATGTAGATCAAAAGCTCTATAGAGGTATGATCGGATCTCTACTATATCTAACTGCTAGTAGACCAGACATCATACATAGTGTATGTCTCTGTGCTAGATTTCAATCACAACCAAAAGAATCACATTTAACTGTTGTAAAAAGAATTTTAAAGTATCTAAAAGGAACCAAAAGTCTTAGACTATGGTATCCTAGTGGATCAAACATTTTTCTAGAAGGATACAGTGATTCAGATTTTGGTGGTTGTAAGTTAGACAAAAAAAGCACTAGTGGTACATGTCATCTGCTAGGATGTTCTCTAGTATCTTGGCATTCAAAGAAACAAGCGTGTGTGGCACTATCTACCACAGAACCTGAGTACATTGCAGCTTGAAGCTGTTGTGCTCAATCTCTTTGGATCAAGAGCCAACTAGAAGACTATGGTATATCCTTATATCATATTCCTCTAAAATGTGATAATACCAGTGCAATAAACTTAAGAATCCTGTTCTTCATTCTAAGACAAAGCATATTGAAATAAGGAATCATTTCATTAGAGATCACATCCTTAAGGGTGAGATCAAAATTGAATATGTAGATACCTTGAATCAATGGGCTGATATTTTCAAAAAACCTTTAAGTAAGGAAAGATTTTATACTATTAGGAATGAATTGGGGATTCTGGATCATGGTAATATAAAATAGCACTAATCAATTCAATCACTTGTATGTATGCAACTTGAACATTTCAATTGCATAATCATACTTAAATTGTGATAATGATTATTGTGATTCAACTGCATAAAGACTAAAATGCTTGAACTAGATGAGAACGGTTATGCAAGAATGTTAATTGCAAGCTCAGCTAAAATGAGAACTTCACATTACTCTGCAGCTTGAAATCGATTAAGAGGAAGCTATAATCGATTGTGATTCGTCAACTGGTTTGAAGTTTCTAAACTTCTGATTTCTATACTTTAATCCTGGACTTGTGATTTGTTATAGGCTTATTCATCATATATCTCATTGTGTTTAATCCGTTGTGAATTTGATATGAGATTATGAGTGATTAAACTGTTTTGGTTGGTTCAAAATGTATCAAACTTGCTCTGATATTGTTTATGTCATATACTTTGATACATTGCTTGAACATATTTGGAAAATACATACTTTGTCATATTTAAGTCATGCATCTGTGATACTGAAAGTTGATATGCATAATGATAGTGGGAGTATTGTATGTTGTTATATGTTGTTTCACATGTTAAAAAGGGGAGAAAATGTTAAATTCATGTGAATATTGTTGACAGGGGAAGCATCATTATCTGTTAACATGACTGATGCATCTCTATATGATTCATTATATTTGTTTCAATTATATTATGATAAATATCTTTTTTTGCCAATGCCCAAAGGGGGAGAAATAATTGAAACTGTACGGAATTGTTGATTGTGTACTGTACAACATCATGGTTTTATTAGTCATGGTTGTGCATCATAAAAAAAGGGGGAGATTGTTGATAGCGGAGCACAATGTTAGCTAAACCCAATCCCTGTGATGTTGGTTTTTTATGATGACAGCACATTGTTAATAAAAGCATATGTGTGAGTACTGTGCGATATATAAGTTGAATGTGTGCATGTTTACTGTGTAATATGCACGTATTGTGTTTATCACATTTGTTGAACATATTATATTGATTGATGCATACTATTGTGTTTATAAAGGGATTATATCTTTGTATGCACAATACATGTTTTGGTGATATAAAAACCACAATCACAAAAGCATATATGCATGCCTAAATCGATTACAATAGAATGATAATCAATTAAGGTCATCAGATAGCTTGAGTTTTAAAATGTGGCAAAACAACTAGTTTTGAAACGATAACATTAGTTAGTGAATCGATTAAAACTCGTGTGTTTGCATATATCTTTTGGAAAATGTGTTGTGATGTGTTTTGAAAAGAAAAGTTTTCAAAAATCTTCTAAGTGTTAAAGCTTAATCGATTACGTGAATTGTGTATTCAATTAAGTCTGTTAAGATTTGAAAACTGATTTCATATGGTCATAACTGCTATAACGGTCATATTTTTAAATATGTTTGACTAGAATTTAATGAAAATCGATTGTATTAATTGCGTATTCAATTACGGAGCCAAATTGGTTGTAATTCAGTTACACCTGTTTAATGTAATCGATTACGTAAGTTGGCTAATCGATTTCATAGCGTCAAGATTGACAAAAACTATATATTGACGCATTTATTGATTTTTTGTTAGACAATTGAGAATTACACTTTCATATCTGATTGATATTTGTTTAGAAGTTTTACAGAGTGATACAAAGCTCCAAGAATCAAGAAAGAAAGTGGTTTACAAATCTTGAAGAATTCTTGAGGAGCAAGCATAACTGGATTGAAGAGAATTGATCGTTCTGCACAACTGAGGTGTTTTCTATGTGATCAGGAGGAGAAAATTCGCAATCTTTGATTTCCAGTCCCTGTGCGTGTGGCTAGGAAGAAAGAGCGAGAAGTTGTTTGTACTTTGAGAGGTTTCTCAAAGGGGTGACTGCATGAGAGGATTGTTCTTGCTGCAGGGTCTTGTTATTGGCTATATTAGATTAGTGAGTTAGAGAGGTGGTTTACATTTTGACGGATTGGTCGCTGTAAAAACTCATATCTGTATAGTGTAATTGGCTTTCATTCTCAGGTTGATTGAAAGGACACTGGATGTAGGATTGAGGCAGAACCAGTATAAAAACTGAGTTTGATTTTCTTCTCCCTATCTCTTTACATAATCGATTACGTACTGTTATTACTTGATTACGCATATTGTTACATTGCACGCATATTGCTTACGGCAAAACAAAGTTTTCAAGAATAATATCATTTGCGAAAAAGATTTCAAAAGTGCACATTTTTATAAAACACCAATTCACCCCCGCCCCCCCTCCCTCCCTCTTGGTGTTGAGAAACAAAGCTCATCAATTCTAACAACAAATAATAAGTTAAAAGGAGACTTAGGGACATAAAGAACATTATCAAGGGATATAAAAGGAAAAATGTTAACAGTCCCAACACCAAGAGCTAAAACTCTAGATCCATCAGTTATTGTAACAAAAGGTAAAGGATTCAGAGAGGACAAAGAGGAAAACAAAGATTTGTTACCAGTAATGTGATATGTGGCTCCCGAATCAAGAACCCAAGAGCCAAGAGAAGATGGACACAAACCAATAAAAAATGTTCTTCTGTGTGCTACAGATGATCTGGAACTAGAAGGTTGTTGATCCTTATACCATTTGAGAAATTTACTGAAAATAACAGAGTCATTAGTAATATAAGATGAAGGAGGATCCCTAGTAGGTGATTATGACGGAGGAGCAGTCTGAACAATAGTAGCAGATCTAAGAGGGTGACCATGTAATACATAACAACTATCAATCATGTGACCTAGCTTTCCACAATGGTTACACTTGAGACGTTCTTTTTCCGATTTACGAGGGTGGTTGTGATCATGACGTTGAGATGCCAACCTAGAGGAAACATATGTATCATTGATGGGTTTAATAGTACACGCAAAAGAGTGGAACAAGTAGAAGTCAAAGTGGAACCAACAGGTGAACCCAAAATCTGATCACGAATATGAGAATACTCATCAACAAGGTCGTGCAATGCCATGCTCTATTTCTTTGGCAAAAGTAGAGGCAGGTGGCAATAATTCATTAAATTCATGAAAAAGAGCATGAATTTTACCCATATAATTGGTCATAAAGTCATGATGCCGAGGAGCAACAACATTGAGAAGATCATGACAAACACCATAAAGACATTGAGTATCATTGGTCTATAATAATTTGGTGTGTTCCCCGATTTCAAAACATGTTTCATAGGTGTAGAAAGAGATTGGCCTAGTTTCTCAATCAAGAGGGGGGTGAATTCATTTTCTTTAATGAAAATTGTTCTTTTAAAACTCTTTTAAAAGTCTTTGAACCTTTCTGGGAATGCAAGCAAATAAAAAATGCAAGGAAATAAAAGAGTGAAAGGATAGAAAGATCAACACCACAGTTTATACTAGTTTGGTCTCAATGCCTACATCTAGTCTCCTTTCAGTCAACCTGATAGACGGGGCCCAAGCCCAATTATCTTACTATAGTATTTCTTTTACTTTTATTAAAGCATGTGTAAAAGGTGTTAGGCATGTGCTGGATAAGAGGGACTTTTTGTCTTATATATAAACATGCCACCACCTCTTCTAAGACACTTTTTGAGTATAATGAATTGTTATTCTGTTGAGATCACTCCAGAGCAATTCTACATTGAAAGTCAAGGCTAGGGAATCCCAAAGGATCTCCTCTAGCCACCTTCCATCTCACACCATCCATTCTCTCATTTCCCATCTTAAGTTTCTCACTCCTACGTATAATCACCTTTCCTCCATCCAGTGGATGTGCTTGGCACGCGTCAGCTCTCCTCGTAGACACATCCCTTCTCGTTGCGTCATCAGCCTTATCAGCCACATTGTCGGAACAATCGGTACCATTATAGAGTCACGCAGCGGAATAAATTAAGATAGCGGAAAGCGTGTAACGGTCACAACTCAAGTTAAAATAGTCGGTTTCAAAAAATGGTTTTCTTAATGAACTTTTATCAAACAGTTGATGTGCTAAATGTTTAAAGAGTGTAGAGTTCAAGAAAATCAACACAGAAAATTTATCCTGGTTCGAATCAAAAGATTCTACGTCCAGTCGTTAATCACTATGAATAGTGATTAACCTTTTTCGCTAAAAATAATGTTTGTATAGATTACAAGATAAGAAGTAGAGATTAAGAAACGAGAACACCTTTCGTTCGACAAACAAACGGAAGAACCTTCCTTCGACAAATGAACCGGAAGAACCTGCTCAGCCAACTTGAAGAGAACCACTCCGACCTTTGACACACAAAGCGCGAGCTTCTCTTATTCACAAGACCAGGCAAGAGCACTCTATCACTTTGAGAATGTCCTCAGACAAACTGTATTCTAAAAACGGCATAGATCCTTTTCACTCACAGAGAGCTTCCCTTAGGCACAAAGCTCTAATACTCTCAATTGAAAAGTTTTTTTCTAAGAGTTGTGGAAAAATCTATTTATAAGCCTAGGGTCAGAAACTGAAAAGACATCTCCCAACTACCAAAAATAATCTATTATCGTAAGTGATAATCGATTATTTGTGTCCGTTATGGGGTTTTCAAAATGTGATAATCGATTATCTTGAGGAATAAACGATTATTTTAGAGACTTGGACAATATTAAATGAAACAGTGATAATCGATTATTTTGTGTAATAATCGATTATTTGCAGGAGCAACTCTCTTCTAAACTGGCTCGTGATAATCGATTATCACTCTTGATAATCAATTATGTGCGCAATGACTCACTAAATACGAAAACTTCTAAGAGTTTTTACATCATTACAATTTATCCTATACATTTGTTTCTATAAAATGCGTTTAACAAAGATGCACTTAGAGTCTTCAATTCTTCAGCTTTTATCATCATCAAAACTTCATAATAGCTTTAAGATACCAATGCTCCTCATTGGTAACAATTTCATTCTCGACCCACAGAGAATCACGTTATTCCTCATTTTCGTCTTCATCGCGTCGTCCATCTCTCGAGAGAGAGATCTTCATCCACCAGCCACGGTTAGCACCTTGATCTGCACATTTCCACCATCTTCGTTATTTTTCTCTCAAGATCTCACCCTCACCGAACCCTATCCTCACTTTGACCGACTAAAACCAAGATCTCTTCCATTCCCCCGATTCAATCGGCGAATCCTCTTTGTCCACCGTTTAAAACCTCCCAAACGCCCAACCCTAGAATCTACCCCGATCAAACCAGTAAATCTAGGGTTGCCTCCATGTTCGCCTTTCGCTACTTCTTTGATACCGAAAGTACGGGTTCACGGTTCAAATCGCTTCCTCGGCTCTTTGTTTCCGCTGCGATCTTCTTTAGAGGATGCCTCGAGGAGTCCAAATCGCTCAAGTTCTATCTTCTCCTAGGAGCGTCGTCTATCAAGTAGTATTCAAAGCCATGGCGCACCTCCGACCAGCTAAGTATCTCTCTCCATTGATTTGCGTCTCTGATCTGAGTTTAAGTTTCTTGTGTTTGGTTTCTTCAAATTTTCGTGTATTTTTAGGTTGATTTTGAGTTTGTCTTGAGTCACTTCTCTGATTTGAGTTTTGTTTCTTTCAATGTTTATATGTTCATTGTTATGTGTTTCGTGTTTAGGATTCTATAATATTCTGTATGTGCATTTTTCTATGCTTTAGTCAGTGTTTCCTCATTTTAAATCGGTGCATTCTATTTTGAGTCAGTTTTCTTTTGAAATCCAAGTTCAGTTTTGTCTAACAGTCATGTGCATTGGTTGAAACTGGTGCAGTTTTTTATCTGTCTTAAAATTGATTTCAGTTGTGCATTTGATCGTCAAATTGTGTTTGAGCCTTGGTATAAACTCTATCACACCACAAAAGTAATGAAACATTCAAACGAATGAGTTGGTTGATAGATATCCATTGGTCAGTCCAATTTATTCTTTAAAGTTGAAAACTGTTTTAGTCTAGATTCTTTTGCTAAATTCATTTCTAGATTTTGAATTGTTGTTAAAAAGCAAGTGCATACTACAAAGATCAATGAAAGGCATAGCCTAGATCAGTAGCACTTGTGAACACAACTTAACATTATTGCAGTAGTTGGTCGATCTGCACATTCTTTGCTTGAGTCCTTTTTATGTTTTTAAATCTGTTTGGCATTTAGATCATTGCTGGACATCTTGCATTAACTTCCTAGTGTTTTATTCAAGTTTTAATAGTTATTCCTGAGTCCAGAAAACTGTTAGAAAGCTTTTTGAATCATTGAGTCAAACTTTGGGTGGTGGAGTTGCTTATCTTGAATGAATTTAGGGGCTGGAATTTCTAAATTATGAAATACTTTGTGTTTGCATATGTTAACTATTTGAACCAATCTAAATACATGTATTAAACTTGTTGATGCAAAGATTTCACATATTCTAGCTACCCTTCCAGTTTTTCCCCTTTAGGCCACCAAGTTTTGACCATTTTCCTTCACAAGTTACTTCATAATTTTTGTGTGCTAAATTCTGATTTCTCGAACCTTGTATTTGGACTGCAGCAACAGGTTTGACCATTAAAAAAATAAAAATAAAAATTGAGAACAATCAATAAAAATAGTCATTGCACAATTTTTTTTAAAAGAAAAAAAACCAATTGGGTCAATGCAGTCCAGTATGTGTGTTAAGATCTCGGCAAGTGTACCGAATCGTATCAAGTAATAATAAATGGTAAGACCAAGTATTGTTTCCCAAGAGATTCATGGCACTAGACAGTCATGTGATTACTCAACTAATTAAGACTTTGAAGAACAATTTAGGATTTTAAATGCAAAATTAAGAAAGTAAATATGAATGCAATTTTGATCAATTGAAGAGAAACGCAAAAGTGAATGATGTTTAAACTATGAGATGAAGATGTTGTTGGGGTTTAGATTTCACATAATCACTCTCATGCATTTATGAATTCTTCTTCTTTATTAATTTGAATGTCACTTTCTAAAGTACTTAGAACCCGATGTCTCGGTGAAAAAAATCTTATCCTTAATTACTAGTTTAAAATGTCTTTTCTCCCTAATAATTAATTTTGCATTACGAACGGAAGCTTAAGACAACCAAGTGTTCTATCCCTATGTCTAGGCAATAGTTCCCATGGGAGAAATTCCCAGTTCTAGGTTTCTTTGTATGTGTCCATATCAAAGAAAAAAAAACAATTGGGTCAGTGCAGTCCAGTGTTGTAATTTTGAAATACCAAAATCAGAAATTACTTTCCGAACTAGGTTTCTCTTAGACATTTCAACAGCTTCTTGTTTGGTTTTTAGTTGCTTTTTAGTTTCTTTTAAAATCTTTTCTAGAGCTATTGTTAGGTTCAGTTTGAGTGCTCACTTTGATCAAAAGCTTTGTTTCTTGCTTGTCATTATTGAATATCCTGGTTGTGTCTACATCACATGTGAACTCTGTTCTGCTATTTATTTTTTTTAATTGAAGCTTTTAATTGCTTATTTCATCTGGTCTAGATTTTTCTTGAGAAGAGTCTGTTGTGTTGTCCATTCCATTACTTTGAGGTTGTTTTGTCCATTACCTTATTTAGCCTAGCCATTTTCCTGACTGAGAAATCTGATTTCATTCTGGATTTTGGGATTTGAAAGAAGGTAAGTGTGAATGGTAGCATATTAGGTGGTGGTGATCCATAGGATTCTCTAGTCAACGCTTAATTTCCTAAATACAATTTGCTGAATGTTTCTCATTTTGAGTGCAGTGAGCTTTGTGAGGCTATTTTAGCCTAGTTTCCTTGGCAAATTGAGAGAGATTTTATTCCCACTAATTGGCTGATTGTTCATTATGCAAGAAAAAGGAGTTTGAGTGATCAGATTGAAGCATCTAAATTTGTTTAAACTGTGACTGCAATAATTTTTGTTTAAGTTGATTGTTGATTTCTTGGTGATGCTATTTGTGTTTGTGAATGTTTAAACTGTCAATGAACTCATTTTAGTTTCAAACAGTGCTTGCTGAATACATTGATATACTCACTGTTTTAAAAGTGAATTGTTGATTTCATGATTTAATTGGGCATGTTGAATGCTGATTTTGAATTGATAAGATTTAATTGAAATTGTTATATTAGATAGGAAGTTGCAAACACTGTTTTGATTGCATTTTGAACTTCTTCATTTCTACAATAACTTGTTTCAACTACATATGCATCATTTCTGATGGATCATGCGTCATTCTTTCTACATTGGATTGAATAGATTTTAAATTAGCTGGAATGGTTGTTTAAATCAGTTTGGTTCAACTTATAATTATATTCATTTGCATCTGGTTTAATATCCATGTCCATGTGTATGTTTTGCTAGTTGTGGTGTAATTCCTGTGTGCAGAACTTAACTAAATCAAGGTAGGGAGGACGTGCAGCATTGGTGTGTTTTGTGTGCAGCATTGGTGGGTTTTGTGTGCATAGTTGGTCTATTTGGAATCAATAATTCTTTAGTAGACAGCAGCAACAAAAAATTTCAGTGTGAAGCTTGAAACAACTAGAAATAGCATTTGAATAGGGGAGTTGTCTAGCTTACTTATCCCTGTTTTGAGTAGTTGTTTATGTTTTAGCATATATTGATAACATTGAAGGTTGTCTGCTGAATTGAGTGTGAATATTTCACTTCAGCTTGTCCTTGGAGAGCGAAAGAATTCTTTTAACTACATCAATTGCACAAGACCGAGTGAAAGGAAAGATTGGATAAGAGCTAGGAGACCCAAGGCTGGTTAACAACAGCGAGAGTGTACGTGTTGAGCACAAGAAGTGGACCAAGACCGTAGCAGCTGTCTTTATTTGTAATTGATTTGAGTCACCTTGTTTTGTAATAGAATTCTTGTGTTAGTTTTCCTTAATTTGATTGTAAAAGGCCATTTAAAGTCCAAGTGTTTTAGAAGAGTCCTTGGTGCTCTTTCAACTCTTGGCAATTTTTATTGTTTGATTTGTGTTTGAATTTTTGTTTTGCATGTTTAGGAGTGATTCTGGCTACAAGAGATTAAACTCTAAGCCTTGTCACATTAGGTGTCCGCAATTATGAGTCTAGTCTTTGATTATTTGTGATTGTTTGAGTCGTGTCCTTTGATTTTAAAGGTCATTTTAGTTTAAGAGGTAACTTTTTAGTAACCTAAGACATTTCTGGCAAGGTAAGACTTGGTACTTAAGAACTCTTCTTGACTCACCTCTCTTATTTGGGACTTGCCTGAGTGTGAATCTTGTATACCTTTTACACGAGAAAAACTTTTAGAAACAAAGATGTCTTGTTATAGTTCAAGTTATAGGTCTTCTAGGAGTAGTCATATCAGTTTTGACCATCCAACGACTTTCAAAAATATGATTGACACACTTGAAAAATCTAGGAAAGATTGTACCTTTTGGGAAATGGATAGGATTGAGTGTGATATATATGATCAAGCTAATGGGGAACTGCCTTTCTTTGGCAAAGACACAAGTGTTTTAACCTACTTAGCTTGGGAAAAGAAAATTGATGAAATACATCCACTCATGACTAAAATTAGTGATCCTTATGAAACCTATCATGTTTTTTCTCGAACAAATGAAAATTGTGTTCCTAGGTTATACATTTCTAAGTTTGAAGGGCATGCAAGAGAGTGGTGGGATCAAAGGCAAATTAGTGTTAGACAAGGTAGAAAGTCCTTCATTCATGATTGGTATGAATTAAGAGCTTGCATGAGAAGAAGGTTTGTGCCTTTATCATTTAAACCAAACCTAGAGCTAATGAGAGAGAGCATTCAAGAGGGAAAATCATTTCGTAAAAATATAGACAAGTTTCACCATATGGAAAGAGAGTTTAGAGAAAAACTTATGACATTCTTGAATGAGGGGAGTAAAAGAAGAATTAAGAGAGAACATAGGGAATTACAAGAAAGAATAGAAAGGATAGAGAGAAGAGAGAAGAAGAGAAAAAAGAGAAAGAGAAAAACTTGAAGAAAGAGAAGAAGAAAGAAAAGAAGAGGAAAAGAGAAGAAGAGAAGAAGAAAGAAGAGGAAGAGAGAAGAAGAAAGAAGAGAGCGAGAGAGACGAGAAGAGGAGAAAAGAGAAGAACAAGAAAAGAAAGAAAAGAAAGAAATTGAAAGAAAAGAAATGAAAGAAAAGGAAAAAAAAGCAACTACAGGAAACATCTCCTCCTACACTCACAATAAAACCTAAATTATTAAGGGGAGGTTTTCTATCCTTTCACTTTTCTCCATTTATCTTTGAGTTTCCAAAATTTCACTTTTCTTTTAAAGAATTTGACATTTCACCTTTAAAAATATTACAACTTTCAACACATGGCAAATCACAACTTGAGTTATGGTTACCTTTATGGTTATCACTAACTCAAGACAAAAATAAAATTTTAAATGAAGAAAGGTTTCTTTGTTGTATTAAACTTAAAAATTTTAAAATAAGAAAACCTTCTTCTAAACATTTTCTTCTATGCATCTTATTGGGTCAAATAAAACTAATTAGAGATATGTTTGATGTTTATTGCAAATGAATATTTGACCTAGGAGGAACTATTGCGAAGCCAACAAAAATAAGTCCTCATAATAAAAGCGACCCACCAGATTTGAGGACAAATTCTTTCCAAGGGGGAGGGGATGATAGACGGGGCCCAAGCCCAATTATCTTAGTGTAGTATTTCTTTTACTTTTATTAAACCATGTGTAAAAGGTGTTAGGCATGTGGTAGATAGGAGGGATTTTTTGTCCTATATATAGACATGCCACCACCTCTTGTAAGACACTTTTTTAGTATAATCAATTGTTATTCTGTTGAGATCACTCCAGAGCAATTCTACCTTGAAAGTCAAGGCTAGAGAATCCCAAAGGATCTCCTCTAGCCACCTTCCATCTCACACCATCCATTCTCTCATTTCCCATCTTAAGTTTCTCACTCCTCCGTATAATCACCTTTCCTCCATCCAACGGATGCGCTTGGCACGCGTCAGCTCTCCTCGTAGACACATCCTTTCTCGCTACGTCATCAGCCTTATCAACCACGTTTCATTCTCGCACCTCAGAGAATCACGTCATTCCTCATTTTCATCTTCATCGCGTCGTCCATCTCTCGAGAGAGAGATCTTCATCCACCAGCCATGGTTAGCACCCTGCTCTACACATTTCCACCATCTTCGTTGCTTTTCTCTCAAGATCTCACCCTCACCGAACCCTATCCTCACTTTTGATCGACTAAAACCAAGATCTCTTTCATTCCCCCGATTCAATCGGTGAACCCTCTATGTCCATTGTTTAAAACCTCTCAAACGCCCAACCCTAGAATCGCTCAAGTTCTATCTTCTCCTCAGAGCGTCGTCTATCACAACCTGAGATTGAAAGTCTTCCACTATATAGATTGAGTTCTACAGCAAGAAATACAGATACACCCTCTCAATGTACTATCCTCTCTAACTCCAAATCTATTATAGTAAACACATAGAAAGAATAATACTCTTTATGCAACCCCTTTGAGATAACACACTCAAAGTAACTAAAACTCCATAAGTTCTCTCCCTAGCCAGTAGCAACAGGGAAACCACAATCACAGATGATTGCAAACGATTCTAATCTTCTAGTAGAACACCTCACAGTGCAGATTGATCAGACTTTGAAAGGACAACTCTTCAAGAATCTTGATTTGATTTCTTTCCAAATGAAATTCTTCTTGATTCTTAGAGAACAGACGCTCTTGCAATTAATCACTTAACATACTTTATCATATATGAAAGTTATTATCCAAAAAGTTGTTTAATGCAAAGAGCTATGCGTCAATTTATAGATATGACAGTACTGACGCAATTTAATCGATTACGTTAATAATGTAATTGGTTAAGCAATTAACACTACTATAATATAATTACATATAACGCATTTAACAGATTAAGCATAGCATGTAATCGATTAAGCAATGAATGGAAGTCATAACATTTAAAAATATGACTATTAAGGTAGTTATGACTTAATCAAGAAAACAGTTTTCAATTAATGCGCATTTTAACCGATTAAGAAAAGAGTTTAATTGGTTAAGTACAATACTTAAACACATTTGAAAACTTTTTCAACCTAAAACTCATCAATGCACTTAGTAATCAAGTATAGGCAAAGACACGAGTTTTAATCGATTATACATATAATGTAATCGGTTAAAGCTTGTAGTTTTGTCACTATTAAGCAAATATTGATATATGATGAATCTAACAGATTACATAAACACTGTAATCGATTAATTCATATAGATATGCAATGTGCAAAGAGTTTTATGAATCTTATCAATGAATATGCATGTCACAGTTAAAATCACATGTATAAGCACAGTGAATATGCATAACATATATTTCAAGCACAGTTACAAATATAAACAACATTTTGCTATATGTGTGCAAGAAACTATAAAAACATTTATGTTGTTGTCATCATCAAAAACATATATGGGATATATGGGTTTAGTTTTCACATAGCTCCCCTATCAACAATAGGAATGAAAAATTTGTTTTAAAAAGAAATAAGGGTACCCTTGAGAACAATGCATAATTGAGCATCAACTTTCAACCAATGGGTAACCGCAACGGAATCAATAGTTGTCACGTTCTGAGTAATGTAATCAAGATGCCCATGACTCTTAAGCCAAAGTTTAATGTCTGAAGCCCAAGTCGCATAATTAGTATCATTTAACTTATCAATAGATAAATGCACATTGACATAGTTAGTATATATGGACGGGTCAGAAGCCATGAACAACCAAGAGAGTGAAAACCTAGAACTCGAGGCCTAATCAACACAACCAGACCATAACCCATAGGTCCTAGGATCGGAGCCTGGTTTTGATACCATGTTGAATATAGTGAAAAACTATGTATGGGATTAATCTCCCTTGTGATGAATATACACATAGGATTCCCTATTTATAATAGAAGAAATATAGGCTAAGTTCAAAATACAAATAAGAAATAATAACTAACTAAAAATAAAAGATAAATATAAAATAAAGACAATACATACAAAAATAAAGACAATGCATGCGTGTTATTTTCCAAAAATAAACTAGATTGTCTAATTTATTTCATAAATTAAATAAAATATTTAAAACTAGATGAATTAAATTAATTTTATTTTGTAGAATTAAGAATTTTAAATTGTTTAAAATAATAGTTTAGTTTCCGTGAGAAAATAATTTAAATTGTTTAAAATTACAGGAAATAAATTATTTTAGTTTTTAAATTGTTTAAATTACATGGACTAAGTTATAAAAATTACAGGAATTAAATTATATATTTATTCCTTAGACCAAATTATAAAATCTACAAACTACGAAATGTGTACATGTTGAATTGATGTTTTGTATTTATATTTGTTGAACTTAATTCAACTTATTCAACCAGTTATTGACGTTCATGATACGACAAAAGGTAAAAATATAACTCAAATTTCGACAATATTATCAAGGTTGAGATAGATATCTTTGTAGTTACAGTAAAACAACAAAGATTTTGGAGTAAATAATTGTGTTTTTTCATTACATTTTATTACTAGATGCATTAGAGAAACTTTCATGTTAAATATTTTTGTCATACAACTATGATAATTTTAGTCATGTTTTTATTTAATTATGTTTCCTATAATTTTAACAATTACATTTAACTAGTAAATTTATTGTTTAGGTACATTGACAAATTAAGTATGAAGTAAATGAAAACATAGACATGAATTTGTTAATATGTTCAAAATTTTAAAAACACCAAGCAATACATACATATAAATGAATAAATATGACATATATATATATATATATATATATATATATATATATATATATATATATATATATATATATATATATATATATATATATGGCTCCGTGCATGGGTTAGTTCTAAATAAGTTTTATTTTTTATGTTTTATTACTCAGAGGTTTCGCTGACAGTCAAATCTCCTTTTATGACTACGTTTTAGTGTGATTTTAGTCATTAAATTTCTTGTGTTACATCACAGTTTAAACCATATTATTAGAGTCGCGATTGAATTTTAGCCTAAAGAAAATTCTTCAACATCTATTATTAATAATTTTTTTAACTTTTACAGTTTTGTTAATCAGTATCCCAAGAATAGTATTTAAAAAATAAATAAAAAATACTAAAACTCATAAAACCCATTTCCCAATCACAATTACTTTTTTTTTTAATTCTTTATCACTATTTACCTCCTTTTTATAAGTTATGCATGCTAGTTGAAGAAAGATTGCCAAATAATTATTCCACTTTTTTCTTACTAATTGCTATTTATCTCAGAAGCATATCTTTTCTACTTTTGTTTTCCTTCAGTCTTTATTCTTCCTATTTCTTTATTTTCAGTTTCACTCCTCTTCAAAGCAAAATAATGTTTGTTTGCACAATCTGTGTTGGTTAGTTAGCTTGTGTAAACATATAAAAAAATTCATGCCTGTCTAAACATAAATACAGACCTCATCAACAGTGACATAAACTAACTTTAACTCAACGCATGTCAAGACAAGATTAACAAATTCATGTTCAAGAATTTAAAGGTACTTTAATAAGAAATATTAGGCATTCGAATTTCTGATTCAATAAAATATTAAGATGAAATCTAGGTACATTTATCAGATTCAAATACAATATTAAGATGAAATCTAGGTACATTTATCAGATTCAAATACCTTAACTGCTATTTACTAAATGCTACAGAAATAATTGATGAAACTCAATCCGAATGATCTGACATTGGTTTCCCTCATATACCAACTTTTTATTTTGTTCTTTAACTTTTTATTCACCCAATAACATGCAACAAAGATAGGGCTAAAGTTGCATAAGCTTGCTAAAGTTGAGAAGACCAAGAATTTGAATCAACCCAGTTATATGCAATAGGGCTCAAAAAAGCATCAGGAATACCAAAGGAACTGACCAAGGCAAGTGCATGTGGTCGAACTTCAGCGCATAGCTTTGGCACCTCTTTCCTCACTGCAGAAGCCTTCTCTGTTGACAAGTATCCATATCGAAGAAAGGTAGCATCTTCATCCACACTTATCACAGCATACAACGATCTCAATAGACCCAACACATCCTACAGAGAAGGCAAATAAAAGTAAAGAGATCAATTAATGGATCAATTACACATTTTTACTCTACAAATAATTGCACAAGAAACACAGGGCACTGTAGCAAGACAAAAATGCTAACAACATAGTCTCTACAACACACCTTTAGAATTATCGAATACTAATGTTTGACTTCCTTCCATTTGGACAAGTTTTTCTTTCTCGGATTTAATATGTTTTTGGTTTCTTAACGTAAAAATTGAAATTAGACTCTCTTCAAAAATTTGGACCAATTTAGTACTTTATCTTTAGAATTGCATGGATTTAGTCCTTAAAAGATTTTGTTAAGTTTATTTGATATTTCAAAAACTTTTCTCAATTAAGATTGAAGAGGCAATATGTCAAAAGGTGTAAACAAACGTCAAATAAGTTTAACAAAATTTGATTAAAAGAACTAAATCCACACATTTCTAAAGTTGAAGAATTAAATTGACCCAAAATTTTAAAAAGAGACTAATTCCCGTTTTCCTGAAAACTCTTCTAACAACACTCAATAAAAAATTATAAATAAACTTCTCTCAAACTAAATTTCACTGAAGTATTAATTCAAATCAGCTTCGTGAAGAAGTTACCGTCCCTTAATTCCTACAAAAACTAATTTTAACTTGTAAATAAATAATTTTAACTTTGCTAAATCAATAATTTATCTAATTTTTCAATGATTTTTTATAGACAAACTTATACAAACAAGGTCTTAACAAGTCCAATTAGTGATTTTGTAATTTCTAGCAAAACTTAACCAATAGTGAAAAGCGTGGTGTTTGGAACCGGACCGATTTGACCAGGAACTAATTTCTTATGCGGTTTAATTGTAGTGCAAAACAAGTAATACATAAACCAGTAAAACCAGTCCAAAAATTGGTAAACCGGTTCAATAAAAAATTTAATAAATTACAATTTTAACTTTTTAATCTTATCAAATAAAAATCAACCTATATATTAGTCATTTTCTTCTTTATTCTAGATATAATTTTCTTATTATTAATAAATCTTGATGTATATTACTGAAATTTCAATTTGAGCATGATGCACTTATTTTATTTAAACTTTTTTATAGATATTTTAATGTTAAGAGCCTATAAATTTGTTTATTTCAACTTCTACAATTATAAAATTATGATATTATACATCTTTAATTTTATTTGTGTATTTTTAATGAATTTTAGTAATAAAGATTCAATTCCAGACCTCTGTTAAACGAACCATTCAACCTTGATCAAGTGCCATGACAGGATCAATGACTTCCAGATTTAAATAAATGGTAAAAAGCACGTTATAGAGAACCTTTTACTAGTACTATTTTATAGTAAGAATATTCAGCAAGCAATAAATTACAATTTTAACTTTTTAATCTTATGAACTAAAAATCAACTTATTAGTCCTTTTCTTTATTCTATATATAAATTTCCTATTATTTACAAATCTCGATGTATATTATTGAAATTTCAATTTGAGCATGCACTTATTTTATTTAAACTTTTTTATATATATTTTAATGCTAAGCGCAAATAAATTTGTTTTATTTTAGCTTCTACAATCCTAAATTATGATATTATTCAGCAAGCAATAATATGATTTACCTTCAATGAACCAGCTGGTAAAGTTGACTCGGCATCCATGAAGGTTTTCAGTATTGCTCGTTCTGAGAAAGCTCTGCCCAAGTCTTCTGCTAGCTGATAACTCTGGAACAGAAAAGTGTTCCAAATTTTAAGACAATAAAAAGGTGAAAGGAAAAAAATAAAAAGAGCAGGTGGAATCCTCACTAGAATGAAGGCAGACTCTTTGCTTTCTCCACGAGATTGGTATTCTGAGACCTCTTCAGCAAAGCGCCTCAATAGGTCTCGCTCTCTTAGGTGGAACAGATCAATCTGTGAGAGTGAGAGGTAACGTAAGAAACAGATAGAAGCTTATATATGGCTTCTCCAAATTTCAACAGGCATAATCAAATGATTACCTGAAATTCACTGCTCCTAATGGTCGGAGTTGTTAGGTGAGATGGGATAACAGGCAAAGGTTTGTTCATGTGCTCTAATCCTAAACCACTGAAAGGTTTGTTTTGCTTCTGACATGCTACGTATTCTGCAAAGAGTGCCTTGCTAATCTGAAGTGTAATGAAGAACACATGAACAACCATTCAATAAAATGGATAGAACTAGCATAATTTGACACGAATTTTCACGCTACTATTAAAAAAGTCTATTTAAAAAAGGTTATCCTATAAGAAAAGAAAAATGCTAGGTTATAGAAGCCTAAAGTCAACTATACAATTAAAAACAAAAATAGTTCTTTAAACATAATAAGTTACATTTTATCAAATATCTCTATAAAGAAATAAAAACAGATTGCCCCTGACAAAGGATACACAAACCAATACCATTTTGGAGAAATCTCAATTAACAAAAATCAAAAGTCACAAGGATCAAAATTCTAACATCGGAACAAGAAGGCCTAAATACCAATTTTAGAAACCAAACAACCCAAAGCCAAATAAATGCTTTTTGATGAAGGCCCATCTAGTATCCTAAGTTGGATTTTGTATAACTATTTCATAATAACTATTATTACACTGCTTAAAAGTCAAATGAAAATAAACAAACACAACTTCAATTAATAAAAATCAAAAGTCACAAGGATCAAAATTCTAACATCGGAACAAAAAGGCCTAAATACCAATTTTAGAAACCAAACAACCCAAAGTCAAATGCCTTTTGATGAAGGCCCATCTAGTATCCTAAGTTGGATTTTGTATAACTATTTCATAATAAGTATTATTACACTGCTTAAAAGTCAAATGAAAATAAACAAACACAACTCATTAGGATCCAATTAATGTTTTGCACAATGAAACCAGCTCATCATATTTCCTGGGTTTGAAAATAAAAATGTTGTGCTCAATTATTAATCAAATATCATATTTAACAGGATACTCATTTTACCTGCTGCATCAGAACATTGTTGTCCCCCTCAAATGTTGATTGCACATCAAATTCACCCATGTAATGACCAACACGATTTTCAGATTTAACTCCTTGACCTCCACAGGCTTCACGACATTCCTAGTTCAAGCATTAATAGAACCTTAGAGAGGAAAACAGCATACAATACTACCTATCAAACCCCAGGAAAAACTTACCTGGAGAGTACGCATATTATTCCAAGTAAAAGTAGCCTTGTATGCACTAGAAATAATATGAATTGCTTTGTTCGACTTCGGTGTTCTTTTAACATACATCATTTTGAGGTCATTTGCAGAAAAACTCATTGCATATCTGAACCAAAAAAGTAAAGAAATGAACATATAAAGGTATTGTCTTGGTCTATTTATATTCACTAATTGATTAAACAAGGGTATCCATATGGGAAAATGACCACTGAACTTTAGTAAAAATTAACTAGTCCTGTAATATTGAGCATATTTTTAAAGATTCTTTGTCCTTACATTTTGGTGAGAAAAACAAAAGGCATCTTACATGGAGGTATAGTTCAAAATGGCAAACCTAAGCTTCAGTTTCCCATAAAGAATTGAATGATTTTTATTTTTGAGGTCTGATCAAATAGATATCAAAATGCCTGTAATTAGAGGACTTACACCTTTGCAAGTAAAGGTAACAGACGCCGTTGATGACTAGGGTAATCAAGAAGTAAAACTTCAGCCCCATTTGGTGTAATAGAGAATGCCTGCCTTGTCAGTGCATATCTTATAGCAATGGCCAAGCTAATCTAAGAACAAATAAAGGACAGGATAAGTTAAGATATCAAATTTGGAATGAGTTAGTTAAATACAAAGAAAAAAAAACAGGACAAACGTGAAATCCACAAATATAGATGGTCTCACTACCTTGGACATGTAAACAGCACTAACAGCAATAGTAACCCGACCACTGGTCAAAGGGGCCAAGAAAGCAGCAAACCTCTGTAGCGAGAATAACATACAACAAAAGATATGTGAACAAGCTTCTCAAAGGGAATATAGAAGACCACACGGAGAGCAAAGAGAATATCATCTCTCTAAAAAGCAAATCACCTGATCAACATTTTTTATGGCACTCAAATATTCACCAGTTGGGGAAACATCAGCCACAGAATTCAACAAATTCTCCCGAGGTATCCTCACATTATCAAACCTGAGGATCCGTGTACAGAGTTTCTGAGTTCATTCATTTATATGAAATTGATTTTTCAGGCACTTGTTTGAAAATGCATATATTACCAGATACGGCCATTATCAACTCCATTTAAACCAGTTTTGTGACCACAATCGGCTATTCGGATGTTTGGACATATGTTTCCATCTGAATCCCTGATTTGGGCAATGAATGCATGCACCCCTTGATTGCTTCCATTTATATAGAGCTGTGAAAAGACTATAGTATGTGTTGCATGCTGAATAGGAGAACAAGTTAATAACAAAGGGTTAATATATACAAAGTTGGAGCAGGAGAAAAATGTGAGCACCCAATCATATCATGTCTAGGCTTTTAAATAATTATCAATTATACAAAAAGACTCATTACATTTGCTGCACCGCCAATCCAATACTTCTGACCCGATTCACATGGAGTATTGACTACAAATTCTCCAGTATTTGAATCATAAGTAGTGATTGTTTCAATTCCTCGCACCTGTAAAAATTAGTGTGGAAAGAATTATTAGAGGTGACAAGGAAAAATCATAATAAATTAATAGCGGACCAAATGAACACAACTAATTTAGCAACCTTCACATACATTACTTCCATGGCCCAACTCAGACATAGCAAAACAACCCTTCATGTCATAGTTTTCAGTAGCACTTAACCACTTGACATGATGGCGCTTGGTTCCCAAAAACTTCACGGCCCCACCCCTGAAATCCATTATCCATCATTCAGTTCTTGTTTTCCAAAATGCCGCACCAAAAAAATAAGAAAAAAACAATAGGAGAAACTAAACTAGTTAATTTATTTACGTTTCAATTCCTCCAAGACTTACATGTTTTAAAGGGCACAGAATATCATTAAACTATAGGTCCTGGAAGTTTGTCTGGCAAAGGACGTGTTCATTAGAAGAAAGTCCAGGTATGTGCTAAAAGTCAAAAACTTTCCTTTACAAGCAGAATTTGAACGCTTGAATTCACCCTTCTGAACCCCCTCCCGACCAAAATACACACAATATACAAAATCAAGGCTTGGTCGCACTAATGCAAGATCATCAAGTTTTCTTCGTCAAGAACATAGTTATATTTAAACTTGAAATTCTGATTGAAAAGCATCCTCTTATAGGAAAAGTGTAGAAACATGTGGCGTGAGCTTTGTCAGATATTAAACATTCATAACCCTTCATAATTGGTTTGAAACATAGAACAAGTGTATCTAAACCAAGTCATAAAATTTTAATCACTGCTGCTTCCATCATATTAAAAAAAAGTTAGCTTGAAAAAGGTACTTTAGGGACCAACTTGATATTGTTTTCTAACTTTCACCAACTCACAGAAAAAGGATAAATCACGTTTGTCCTCCCTAAAAGTGTTTGGAAAAGGATTTCCAATCCGTTAATCACATCAGTCCCACCATTACAAGTATTCAATACAGCATTATTCATGACATTAGTATATTCTCCCTATCAATGCAGGTTGGTTACTTGTCAGCAATACAGGTCTAGTTTACAATGTATTTGGAACAACTAAATGAATTTTAACAGCTTCATGCATTTGGAAGCCCCCATCCAAAACGAGTGTTGTACACAGAGCTGAGAAGAGAGGGAATTCTAGTAATAACTTTTTCAATTTTAGAACCGCTTACTAAATTTAGTAGATATTTTAGGATATTGTTGCCTTTTCAGAGACTAGTGCCAGCAACTACAAAATGTTACACAATTCATCTAACGATATCTAACTTGAATTATATAGCTACTAAACAATCAAATCCAAATAACAAAATGTTAAACAGTGTGTGTATAAAAAGCCTAACTTGAATAATATAGCTACAAAACTAACAAACTTGTACTATATTCCTTTGTAACAAACTTGCAATCTCCGCACCACTCTGCCGCACCACTCCGCACCACTCCTTTTCTTTTTGTCCATTCTGCTTTTGTTATTTTGTCTTTTATGCTATTAGTATTCTAGAATAGAAGGAAATATTGTATATAAATATTGGATGACCTATTACTGAGATAATTTGATCATTCCCAAATACTTTTTTTCACCTTTTTATCATCTTTCGTTTTATGGTATCAGAGCTCCCTCCTGGAGCTCTGCTTATTCCTTCGAAATGTCTTCTACTCCTCCTCCTAGTCCAAAGAACTCCGATAATGAAGGTCCTAAAACAGAAAATCGTGGTCATGAAGCCACTGATCCCACCATGAACCCATCAAGTCCCTTCTTCATCCACCCTAGTGAAGGACCTTCCTCTGTCTCCATAACCCCTGTCCTTGATGGCACAAACTATCAGTCCTGGTCTCGTGCCATTAGAATGGCTTTAATCTCAAAAAACAAGATGGCTTTCTTGTTAGGCACCATCCCCGTCCCTAAGGTTGAAGAACCCCTTTATTCTGCTTGGGAAAGGTGCAATACCCTTGTCATGTCTTGGTTACTCAACTCGATTACTCCCTCCATTGCCCAAAGCGTTATTTTCCTCGAATGTGCCATAGACATTTGGAATGACCTTCGCGAACGTTTTTCGCAAGGTGATCTTCTCAGAATCGCAGCGCTCCAGGAAGAAATTCATGGTCTTTCTCAAGGAACTCGTTCTGTCTCTGAGTTCTTCACTGCACTGAAGACCCTCTGGGAAGAACTCGATAACTACAGGCCCTTTTCTTCTTGCTCGTGTTTTGCCAAAACTTACCACCAACAGGATTTCATAATCCGATTCCTCAAAGGTTTGGACGAACGCTTCTCTGTTGTGCGTTCACAAATCCTTTTGATGGATCCTCTCCCCTCTATCAACCGTGTCTTCTCCATGGTTGTCCAGCAGGAACGACAACTCGTTTCGCCTTCGCTTACTGAACCTAACACCTTTGTGAATGCAGCAAATCACTCTTTCTCTGGCAAAGGGCGTGGCTCTGGTCCTTCTCCTACTGTCAAAGGAGCCTCCAACAAGAAATGCTCCTATTGTCACCGTCCTGGACACACTATAGACGTATGTTGGGGAAAACATGGTTATCCCCCTGGTCATCCTCGATACCCAGGGAGGCCGAAGTTCAATCGCGATGCTTCTGGCTCTTCCTCCATTAACAGTGTTGTTGTGATCGAACCCACCGAAGGAGGCAACGGTTCAGAGAAGGAGGGAGGCCCCATCACTTTGACCCATGCCCAATATCAAACAGGGCCTAATTCTCTCGTTCAGCCCAATAGAGTGAATCTCATCCACGCTCCAAATCCTGAGTCCAGTGGTATATCCTTTGTTTTTTGCACTAACCCACACCACACCTCCTCCGCCACTCACAATGTCCCCTGGATCATAGATTCGGGAGCCACAGATCATGTTGCATCTTCTCTAAATTGCTTTTCAAATTATTCTAACATTAAACCAATACAAATAAGTTTACCTGATAAGTCAATTGTTATAGCCCATATATCTGGAACAGTAATTTTTTCTCCAGAATTTATTATTCACAATGTCTTGTTTGTTCCGGACTTTCATTTTAATCTTTTATCCATATCCAAACTCATAGTGACTCATAAATATATCCTTATCTTCCATGATTTTTTTTGCACTATCCAGGACAAGCGTACGTTGGGGATGATTGGTTTGGCTAATCTTCAACAAGCTCTCTATCATTTGCAAGTCAACAGAGAAGCCAAGGTTCTATCACCAAACCAACCTTTCATTAATGAAAGTGCTACCAATACCATCTCCAACTCCAACCTTTGGCATTATAGATTAGGACATCTCTCAGGAAACAGATTAAATATGTTATGTGAACAATTTCCTTTTATTCCAAAACATATTAATGAAAATTGTGACATTTGTCATTTTTCAAAACAAAGAAAATTGCCTTATTGCCTTAGTGATAGTAGAGCTTCAAAAAAATTTGATTTGGTGCACATGGACATTTGGGGACCTTTTTCTAAGGCCTCAATTCATGGTGAAAAATATTTTTTAACTATCTTGGATGATTTTAGTAGATATACTTGGATTGTCTTATTGAAATCTAAATCCGAAGTAAAAATATATGTTCAAAATTTCATTTCTCTAATTGAAAATCAATTTGATTCCAGAATAAAATGTATTCGGACGGATAATGGTCCAGAATTTTTTCTTAAAGATTTTTTTGCTTCAAAAGGGATTATACATCACACCAGTTGTGTTTATACCCCTCAACAAAACGGGCGGGTTGAGAGAAAACACCAACATATTCTTAATGTGGCACGTGCTCTCATGTTTCAATCTCAACTGCCCAAACATCTTTGGTCTTATGCAATAAAACATGCAGTTTATCTTATTAACCGTATCCCTTCTCTAGTTACAAAGAAACATACTCCTTACGAACTTTTACATAACCAAAAACCTGATTTTTCCATGCTTAGAGTTTTTGGTTCTTTATGTTATGCTTCAACCACTGGACCCAAACAGAAATTTGATCCTAGGTCTAGAGAAGGAGTTTTTCTCGGCTATCAATTTGGCACAAAAGGCTATATTATTTTAGACTTACAAAATAAAGACATATTTGTCTCTAGAGATGTTGTTTTCTATGAGTCCCACTTTCCTTTTACTGACAAACACGAAGCCCAAGAAAAAGGAAAAGAAAAATTATTTCCTCCACATATCAAAACCTTCCATGACTTTGATCCCCTCCATTTTACACCTCAGGACCCACTTCCATCACACACTTCCATTTCACCTCAAACCTTACCTTCTCCAACAACTTCACCCTCTTCACAAATTTCACCGTCAACTTCTCCATCCCAGTCAATCTCACCACATATCTCTTCATCACCTCATCCAAACCCTATTCCTTTCATACCAAGACGAACCACTCGTGGCTCTAAACCTAATGTTCGACTTGCGGATTTTGTTTGCTACAACATAGAGACCAAATCAAATCAATCATCATCAACGTGCAGGTATCCTATTCAATCTGTTCTTTCTTCCATTACTGAGTCTGAGCGTCATTATGTCATGAACCTTATTTCTGAGATTGAGCCCCGAAGCTATCAAGAAGCAATTTTGAAGCCGTGTTGGAAAGAAGCCATGAAGGATGAAATTGAGGCTTTAAAGCTAAACAAAACTTGGGAGATTGTGGAAACTCCTAAGAATGTCAAGCCCATAGGATGTAGATGGGTTTACAAAATCAAAAGAAAACCAGATGGGAGTGTGGAACGATATAAGGCGAGGCTTGTTGCAAAAGGATTCTCCCAAGTTGAAGGGATAGACTTCTTTGAAACCTTTTCTCCAGTGGTTAAAATGACTACCATACGAGTTATCCTTGCCCTAGCTTCCATAAATAATTGGTGTTTGCAGCAATTGGATGTTAGTAATGCATTTCTACACGGAGACTTGTCCGAGGAAGTTTACATGACGTTTCCTCAAGGTCTATATGGGTATGAATCCTCACAGTGTTGCAAGCTCAAAAAATCTCTCTATGGGCTAAAACAAGCAAGTCGAAAATGGTATGAGAAACTTTCTAACCTTCTTCTCTCATCTGGTTATTCTCAATCACATGCTGATCACAGCTTGTTTATCAAGCATGAAAAAGGGAAATTTACTGGTTTATTGATATACGTTGATTATATTGTTTTAACTGGCAACTCTCCCATTGAAATAACAAAGCTCAAGCATATACTTCAATCTACTTTTCGAATTAAAGATTTGGGAGAACTCAAATTTTTTCTTGGGTTAGAAGTAAGTAGGTCTGATGATGGCATCTTTGTATCTCAACGGAAATACTGCCTTGAGTTGCTTTCAGATTCAGGATTATTGGGTTGTAAACCGAGTTCCACTCCTATGGATAGCTCTCTTCGCTTAAAACAAGCTAATTCAAGTGAAATACTTGATGATCCCCTATCCTATAGGCGACTCATTGGTCGTTTGATTTATCTCACAACGACTCGTCCAGACATCGTCTTTGCGACTCAGCAATTAAGTCAGTTCATGGCAAATCCTGCAACGTCTCATTTAGGTGCTGCAAACAGAGTTCTTAAATACTTGAAAGGTTGTCCAAACAAAGGGCTCTACTTCAAACGGAATTCTCCTATCCACCTAATTGGGTTTAGTGATGCCGATTGGGCAACTTGCGTCTCCACACGCCGATCAGTCACAGGTTATTGTTTCTTCATAGGGAACTCTTTAATTTCTTAGAAAACCAAAAAACAGAATATTGTGTCTCGTTCTTCCTCCGAAGCAGAATATAGAGCACTTGCTACTAGTACCTGTGAGTTGCAATGGTTAACTTACCTTCTCAATGATCTCAAAATTCAGTGTTCTAAGTCCACAGCACTTTATTGTGATAATCAAAGTGCTTTACACATTGCTGCAAATCCAGTCTTTCATGAAAGAACAAAACACTTGGAGATAGATTGCCATTTGGTTCGAGAAAAAGCACAAGCAGGATTAATGAAGCTCCTTCCTATTCCATCATCTCGACAACTTGCTGATATCTTCACCAAAGCTCTTCCTCCTCAGCCATTCCATGCAAACTTGTCCAAGCTAGAGATGGTTGACACCCCTCTCCAGCTTGCGGGAGGCTAACAAACTTGTACTATATTCCTTTGTAACAAACTTGCAATCTCCGCACCACTCTACCGCACCACTCCGCACCACTCCTTTTCTTTTTGTCCATTCTGCTTTTGTTATTTTGTCTTTTATGCTATTAGTATTCTAGAATAGAAGGAAATATTGTATATAAATATTGGATGACCTATTACTGAGATAATTTGATCATTCCCAAATACTTTTTTTCACCTTTTTATCATCTTTCGTTTTAAAAACGACAAACCTAACTTATATTTTTTTGAACTCAGTAAAATAATTTTTTGCATGTTAATATTAATCTTTTAGAAAGATGATAAAAATTATTTCTGCAAATTAATTTATGCAAAACCTAAATGTAGGAAATCGTATAAATTTTTTGAATTTCTTCTCCCAAAATACTAACAAAGAAGTCCAAACTGATGGTTGTCGTATAATGGTTTCTGATGAGTTGACAACATAAAACTATTCAAACTACCACTGCAGAGAAATTAAGCTCTTATTCAAATTCCCACTACTCTCAAGACGAAAACGATCGAAAAAGAAAAGACAAAACATAACCAACCAGAGGAAGTAGTGAACCCCAAGCTTAACAGCAAGGGAGTGATCATACATCCCTATAACCTCATGGAGCGCAAGTTTCCTCAGCTCCTCCTCCGGACCCTCGCCAGTGAGCCACCCTCGGAAAACCCCTCTCTCCACAAGATACTCTATGCGCCTCATTGTGGCTTCGCGCTGCTGCTCCATGGACTGGTTGTAGTCGGGGCAGACAAAAATTCTTCCGCCACGCTCGCGACGGTTGAAGAGTGCGCTCTGCACGATGACGGAGAAGAGCCAATCGCGGTCCTCCAGATTGTGCCCGTCCATTAACCTCCGCATCTCCCGCAAGTCGAACGCGAATTCGTTGGAGAGCTCGGGAGGGGAGTAGCTCAGGCAGCGGTGGGGCTGCAGAACGGAGGAAGGCGGCGGTGCACGGCGGAGGAGGTGGTTGGTTAGGATCTCGGTTCGGCGGGAGACACGGTGATCCATGGCGAGAGAGCTGGGGAATGGTGAAAGGGAGGTTGACGAGCCAGAACTCAGGGAGTCTATGATAACGAAATTGTGTGCGACTCTCTCTCTCTCTCTCTCTCTATATATATATATATAATGTATTAAAAAGTCGTGTTAGAAAATGTCGCTAATATTTTTCCAACTACATAAGCTAAATGATTTCGTCAATGTATGTTTTAAGGATATTAATGAAAAATTAATAAAAAAAATTAATTAATAATTACAAATTTGTATGTTATTTTTAATTAGTGGTTTATTTATACTTAATATTTTTTTATTACTAATGGTCCTTCTATAAACATATTTTAATTAAAAAATATAAAATAATTATTTCATAAACATGTTTCTTTCGTCTTACTTTTACTTTATTTGTTATCTCTATATTTTCTACTACGTCAATCTATTGAATTTTTCTTTATCTGTAATACAAAAATGTCGGTAATCAACATCTAAATGCGGGTTCTTCTATTAATTGAAATTTATTAAAAATCATATTTTTTTTGTTTTGCATGTCTTAAACAAATACCTTTTCCATTTTATAATTTTTAGTAAAATTTATATTCTTAACAAAATTATATGTCATAAAATGTATTGGTAAGAACAATTCTCCCTCTCTAGCATCGTTTTAAGGTTTATTGTTATTACTACTAAACAAATTAATCTTTAATTTTTATATTTTTATGTTAAGTTAACACTTCAAAATTTAATTTTATTCACGGCCATTAAATTTCTCTCATCTTATCATAGTAGCACATTTTTAGACTGTACTCCAAGTTTCTTAATTTATTTATTATTACTTTATTAGAAAAACCAAAGATGTAATCCAAATCATTTCTATAATAATAAAATTAATTATCTTCCACTTTTATGCCGTGTTATTGGTGTGAAATATTTATAAACCTCAATGTTGGTTAATCTTCGTCAAAAAAAATCTAATAGACCACTTTTAGTAGGATTTTTCCTTCTAACTAGAATAGACAAAATGCATGAACTTGGTTAAATTTTTATAAAACTCAATAAGTAGTTCAATAAAACTTAAATGTTTGAATAAACTGAAGTGAACAAACACATTTGGCCATATTCTTAAGAAAATTGTTGTTCACTCAAGATATAATGAAAATTATTAATTGTTGATTATAAAAGCATATTAGTTTTAAGATTCCATTTCTACAAAATAATTCTATAATCAACAAATTTTAAAAATAAAATATTTTATTTATTAATATAATTATTATGTTATAAGACATAAGATAAAGTACATATAAAATTTAAATTAGTGTGGATTTAAAAAATTCTACACTCACTTCTCAATTTTTTTTTCTCAAGAAAAATTAGTTATACTATCAACAATAAAATTTATACATATTAGAGACTATGAACAAGTTAGGATATAAATCTTAATTAATTCTAAAAACAAAGAGTATATATCCACTCTTCAATCACTCCAAGAGGATCTTAGTCTTCATTAACTCTTTGACTATCTAAAAATATGTTAGTCTTTTCAAATATGTACAACAAGGATTCAAAAATAATGTAGGAATACTAAGCAATTCAACAAATAGAGTTTTGAAAACACACTCTAGAAAAACATAATGAAAAGAATTTTCTATCATAGAAGCAACATTGTGACTTGGTGAAATTAGGGCAACCTTTGATTACTATTAAATCTTTGAATCTACTATTGTATGTATAGCTAAAAGAAATATTTGCCATTCACTCTTTAGGATTGTAAAAGTTATCTAAAACATTTAGGGTGAATCTTTATTTATTTAGTTTTCAAACATTTGGTCTAAAGCATTTTCTAATACAATTAATCAATTAAATCAAGTTTTTAATTGATTATTCTAACAAAATTTAAAAAACATTTGTCACGTTTCTCTATAATAATTGATTATTACACAGTTTAATTGATTAAACATGCTACTCATTAATTTCATAAAACAAGTTTAATTGATTAAATAAGATACAATAATTATTAAGTTGAAATCTCAAAATTAAAGCGCTAGTTAGATTAATAAGTTATTTTACTATATAATTGATTATTTTATTTTAAAAACCTCTTAAGATTAGTTTAATCAATTATAGAAAATATAATTAATTAAAAGTGTTGGAAAAGATTATTTGATTTTAACTTTAGAAAAACATGTTATCTTTTTAACAGAGGATGCATGTTGAATAAAAAGTTCGAATGAGCATGCAAAATACACAAACATAACAATGAAAGTTGGATTTTAAAACTTAAACCTTAACATCTTCAAAACACCATAAAAACATTTTCATCCCTTGGATTTTTTATTGGTTACTATTTTGTGAAAGATGATGATGAGTCTATCAATGAAATAATTCATTTTCCATTAGAGAAACACAATTTCAATGAGACTTAAACCTAATTCATATAAGGATCAACACTATTTTCAACCTAAAACCTTAAAACAGTGTGTTTATGGGTTTAGATCCTTATAGTGCTCAGCATTCTTATTTCTATCCAATTTAGGACTTAGACTCACACTTAGATTCTCAACAATCTCTCCTTCAAGAGTGAGTCATTTCCACATTGGTACAATCCCTCTTCATGGAAAGCATTCTCAATCATGAGTCATTCATCTTATTAGGACATGTTACCTAAACCCTCTATCAGGAGGACTTTCGATAAAACGACTATAGGATACGTGTATGAATCGGTCACCAAGACAAATCATTAGCTTTGATACCACATATGAATCTATTGATGAAAGAATTCATCAAGGAGAATAAAACCTGAGCCTCATCACATAAAAAATTAATATCACCTTTAAAGCTAAAGGATTAAAGTTTTGATTTAAAAGTAATGTTAATCATTTGTGTGATTGGACTCGAATCTCATTTGTGTTGTATATCCTTAGTGAATTAACTCCTCAATAGACCTATTAGATAGAGACGAAAGACTTGCATGTTTCATCTTCTAAATTTAGATTACTTTCTCTACATACACACATGTTTAACTTGGTTAGGTGATCTAAAGATATAATTGTCTGGTATAAGTAGATAACCTACTTTTAATATGGATGGATATCTCTAATTCAATGTTTAAATAATATAGATTAAGATAATATGTAGTGAAAGAGAAAAACTTTTTTATACACTAAAACATGACATTAGTGTATAATTTCTTGTGCAATGAATTTATCTTAACTAAATGGATAAAGTATTAATATATAGTAAATATGTTTAATACAAATATACACAAACACATATGTTTAACTGATTAAAGTTTAGTTTATTATTTTATTTCATATATTTTTCCTTGTAAACATAAATACTTTATATACCTTTATGTTTGGTAAATCATATTTTATATTGATATGTAAATATTTATTTGTTAAATATTTTAAATTATGTTCACTACAATATGTTATATTAATTATTTACATTTATTAATATTCATATTAATATTTTTCAAATATTTTATAAAATGACAAATATAAAAGTTAGGTCCAAATTTCAACTATTTTTTTAGCATGGATAAAAATTAGGTTCAAACTTTGACATAAAAAAGAGGTTTAGTTGGGTAATTCTTTCGACAAAGGGTTATTTTTGCGATTTTTTTTTAAATATGGTTTAATAGGAAAAAGTGAGTGTTAATGTTTTATCATTTTTACAAATATTTATTATTATTTTTTAAAAAATAGACTGTTAAAAAAAGTTCCTGTTTTTATATCTTTTATTTATAATTAGTTTGAATATTTTAAAAGAATGTTTTCGTAAAAAATAAATAGAAGTCTGAATTCAACACTTAGGAAACTCTATTCCAGTTTAGTTAGGTGATGCTTAGGGTTAAGTGATGTTTGGATTCCGATCACAAGTTGTCCGAAAATAATAGAAAGTCAAAAAATGCAGAAGACGTGTTCATGCGTAAAACCATCACGATAATATTTGTTATGGTTTGCACTACGAACATAATTACAACAAAAATAAAGTATTATATTAGTTTATACTTTTGTGTCTATTTTACCAAGATTATATTTTATATAAGGAAAATATTGATTTTCTAACGATGGTAGTATAATTTGATTAATTAATTCAATTATTAAATATGTTATTTGTTATGCATAATTGTTTTTAATATCTTTCAAAGTTGAGTTTTTATCTGTTGTTATTGCTAAACTCCACACAACAAAATATATTTCTAAACAATGAATCTTCTATAAAGAAATTTAAAAAGGGATGAATATTTTGGTAAAGCTATGTCGTGAAAAAGTAAATTAAGGATGACATAACTATGATTTTATGTAATCTTCTTGTTAATTAAGTAAATTTTTTTGAGCGAGTCTTCACCCTTCTAAATATTTCATAGTCTTTCAAATTCTTCCTCAAATGTATGTCAAGTTATTGAATTTTTTAGAAAGAATACAAAGTGTTGAATAAATAACTTATCACTTAGTTGTCAATAATAATATTATATATATATATATATATATAATACTTTAAAATTAAACTTAATAAATTAAATATTTACAAATAATCTAATAAACTTAATAAAACAAAATTAAACATTTAGAAATTATCTAATTAAATATTTTAAAATAATCTAATAAATATTTATAAATAATATAATTAAAAATTAAAAAAATTCAAAAACCATGTATCGGATAGGAAATCCGATACATGTTTTTCATATGAATTTTAAATTTTTAATAAACTTTTCATATGAATTTCAAATAAATTTATTTTTTTAATAAATTAAAAAAAAACTCATACAAATTATTTTATACTAAAATTTAAAGAAAATAAAAAACTAATACAATAAATTTAACATTTATAATTAAATTATAATAAAAAAATAATACAATAAAATAAATATTTGCAAATAATCTAATACACTTAATAAAACTAAATTAAACAATTAGAAATTATCTAATTAAATATTTTAAAATAATCTAATAAATATTTAAAAATAATATAATTAAAAATTAAAAAAAAACTTCAAAAACCATGTATTAGAAATCCGATACATGTTTTTCATATAAATTTTAATTTTTTTAATAAATTTTTCATATGAATTTTAAAAAAAAAATTATTTTCTTAATAAATTAAAAAAATTCATACAAATTATTTGATACAAAAATTTAAAGAAAATTAAAAATTAATACAATAAATTTAACATTTATAATTAAATTATAATAAAAAACTAATACAATAAATTAAATATTTACAAATAATTTAATAAAATTAATAAAACTAAATTAAACATTTAAAAATTATCTAATTAAATATACTAAAATAATATAATAAATATTTATAAATAATATAATTAAAAATTAAAAAAAAACTTAAAAAAAAAAATGTATTGGATATGATAATCCGATACATGTTTTTTCAAAGACATTTATAAATAATATTATTGACATCTGATGTAGTAGGTAAATCAGATTTTTATATTTATCGAATTTCGATATCTGATTCATTATCTATTGGATTTTTATATCCAATTAAGAGTTAAGAGTTTTAAAATAAAAGTTTAATTTCTCGGTAGGTTCCTATTTTCGGCGTGAATTTCAAATAGGTTTCTTTTTTTTTCGGCGTCTCAATTGGGTTCTTTTTTGTGTAAAATTGTAGCAATTAGGGGTCTGCCGTCAAATTGAACAAACGCCGTTAAGGAGAGTATTGGGTGGCATGCTGACGGTGTAGTTTTAATTTACGTGACATTAAAAACGTGTGTCAATTATATTTTTTTAATTTTTGAATTAAAAAATTAAATGTACATAGTGGAAATATAATTTAAGCAAGGGCAAATTTGGAAAATCAAAGTGCCGAAAGCCCTATTCTCCTGTGCAATTCCAAAATCGAAATCAAGTTGGGGAAGGTGAGTTTCAGGGTTCTGGACGTTTGTTTCTTTTGCTTGAATCAAGAATTTCAGTGTTGGAAGCGCTTTCTTTTTCTATTCATTTGCTTTAACCGCAACATAGAGAGATTTCTTCCTTTCTCTTACTCCGAGGTATGGCTGGGTATCGCAGGAACGAGAGATGACTCCGGTAGTGATGGCGCGGCGACGGTGTGGAGATGGCGCGACCAAGCGGCTTTTGTGGTGGTTTGCGACAACGCGTTGGACATTCTTCTTCTTTTTCCCTTTCTCTCTTTTCTTGCACTGATTCGCGTCGTAAGAGAGGGAGTTTCTTCCGTTTTCTTTTTCTGGTTTAGTTCTGGTTGCAGGGAGGAGGATGCGAAACCGGCGGATCACACGCAACGTTCATCACTCGCGACGGCGATGCCTCTACGGTTACGAGGGTTTCTGCGTTTCGTGGCAAGGGTTTTCATTTGGGGTTTTTGAGTTCTCTGTTCTCGCGTGTGGCCTGCGAATTGGGGGTGGTGGTTTTCGATTCCCTTTCTGCAGATTGTAAAATGATTTGAAATTCAACTGTTGCAATTTTGGGGTTAGGTTATGAAATTGGATTTGGAAATTTCTTTGAAGGGCTTGAATTGGGGAATTATTGGGGTTTCTTTTTCTCTCCCATGAAACCTAATTTGGAGTCCAATTTTTTTCCCAATCTGATTTCGATTTCTCAGTTGCAAGGCTGCACATAATTTTTTTTCCCAGTTTGTCCTTAAGTTACACGATTTAACATATGTGCAATCCATTTTTTAATAAAAAATCAATTCATACTCGTTTTTAATGTCACGTGTGATTAATCAATACGAGCCACCAAACCCAAACTTAAACGGCCGTTTGTTCAATTTGACGGCAGACCCCTAATTGCTACAATTTTACACAAAAAAGAATCCAATTGAGACGTCAAAAAGAAAAGAGACCTATTTGAAATTCACGCCGAAAATAGAGACCTACCGAGACATTAAACCTAAAATAAATTTATAGACCTATTTGACAAAATAAACTTAAAAATAAAAAAAGTTCCCAACTTCAATGGAAATCACCAACACAACATAACCCTTCTCAACAAATAACTTCTCTCAAATCTCTCTCAAAGACCACTAAAAACGGTGGAGGAAGATAATAAAGAAATGAAAGGAGATGTAGGGACGAAGGAAGTATATATTCTACACTCATTCACTGAAATCCTCAACTAAATTCGATAAAAAAAATTAATCTACACTAACTCATTAATTACAAGGGTATTTCTAGAGATTGAAGGTGCAAGATCAGATGAAACACCTTATTGATCTCCTTGTTGTATTGGATTAAACTTTGTCATTGGACTTTTCTATAGTTTAGAACATTACATTTATGACGATTTCTTTTTTCACCTCCATATACTTTTTATCCTACACCTCCATAAATTTGTTTATTTTTAATTGTATGATTCAAAATATAAATTTGTATTATGAAATATACAATTTAAAATATATTTTTATTGTGTATTTTAGAATGTACAATCTGAAATACAAAAATTATATTTTAAATTATAATGTATTTTTTATTTTATATTTTGAAATGTATTATTTGAAAATAAAAATTGTATTCCAGATTTAACAACACAAATTTATAGAGATGGAAGTCCAGGAAAAATGGCCTAAATCTATTCATACAGTCTTCTTTTCTCTTCAACTCATGCATTTTATTTGTTGACAAAATTTATTTTGTGCTCTTGAAATATTATGATATATACCACTGTTTCTATAATGCATAAGTTAATTGCAAAACCCTACTCTTCCAAACCTTATTATAGGACACCATTAACCTGTGGTTGAAAAATATAAGTAAGAAGTTAATATTTATAGATTTTTCTAAAAAAAGATATTCACTTACCTATTTTATTTTTAATAATAAAAAAATAATCTTTTGTTTGAATTAAAAATATTAATTTTCATGATAATTATACGTGACATAAGAATAGAAAAAAATAAGTAAATTACAATTTCGATTATATATCTCCTCATTAAATACAAACTCTAAAACAGATACCAAAAATATTTAATGAGAGAAAATAAACATAAAGTAAATAAATATATAATTGAAAGTATGCAGTGTCAAGAAAAGAGTTATATAAAATTTCTAGAAAATTGCTTATTTTGGTGAGATCTACAAAAAGGGAAAAAGAAAATGTACAGCAGATGTGGCATGAGAGAGACATCACAGACTTTAGAGAAGAATGAAACAAACGCTGCTAATCACTTTATATTGGTTATTCCATCTTCTGATTGTGTTGTACAAGTTTTGATGTAAATTTTTTGTTTACCTTTACCTTATGCTAGTTTAGATAATAATAATAATAATAATAATAATAATAATAATAATAATAATAATAATAATAAAAATAAATTAACAGAAAGAAAAGGGTAATGCAATTGCTATGAAATGCTGTCATATCAAGAAGCCATAACTCTTTCAGGATTGAATAACACTAACTATCTATCAAAGTTTATGTCTTGTTCCAGTGGAACGGAAACTTTGAGAAAGAATGATGAGATTGTAACAGATTCTGAATCAATCAATCAATCTAAGAACCAGATGTAGCTTTCACTCAATACAAAACAGCAAATTCTGTGTATATCTAAGGGCAACATGACATCATTCCTATGAACAAACCATGCTTACATGAAAAGAAAAGAGAGAAAAAAGAAAACAACAAACTTGGCAAGATATGAGGGAGAAATTACATAAAAAGATAAGTGTAAGTAGCTTTCACTTGGTTGGTTGAATCATCATGCAGAAATAGATATAGCATTGTGGTGCAAAAGGGTTGTGAAATTATGCAGAGCAGCATCCAGCCTTTTTGACAGCTGAGACATCATCCTTGGAGCCAACATTGATGGTCTGGCCCTTAGGCAACGCTGCAGGGTCATCTCCAATCTCAAGAGTCTTCCTACTAACAACACGATATATCTGAGTCAGAACTTCTGTGAAGGCATTGTCAACATTCAACGACTCAAGAGCAGATGTTTCCATGAAGAATGTGTTTTCTCGCTCGGCGAATGCCTTCGCGTCGTCCGTCGCCACCGCTCGTAGGTGGCGCAGATCCGCCTTGTTCCCTACCAGCATGATTACAATGTTTGCATCTGTGTGATCACGAAGCTCCTTTAACCATCTCTCCACGTTTTCAAAAGTCACATGTCTGGTAACATCATACACAAGCAATGCTCCAACGGCCCCTCGATAATACGCGCTTGTGATTGCACGATATCTGTGGGAAATACCAAAAATCAGACCTGATATGTGCAGCATTATGATGGAATCACCATCTCATAGACAAAAATCATTGCCAGTGTAGACTTCAAAGTAAAGCTATGTTACAAAAAAAATCATTGTAGAAGTGTCTTGAAAAAACATTGAATCTTTCAGCTTCTTTTAAGTTTGACATAATGTTAGTCCCTTCTCAATCATGAAAATTGATATCAAATACATACTGAGATTGCAGAGCTAGATTGATGTCATTTTCTGCTGTTAATGGACTAAATTGATATTAACTTCTACAATTAAGAGACTGAATTAATGTCAAATGTAGTTGTAGGGACCATATTAATGAAACTATTCGTTACTGAAGAACTAGACATTAATTTTCTTTAAAGGGCCAAGGTTTTTTTGTGCTGTCTTCTGCTGTTAAAATACACTACTTTTGATATATTAAAAAGATTTTTAATCTACTTTAAAACATTAAAATCAATGTATTTTAAAGACACAGCAGATGACAGCCAAAAAAAGAGCAGAGAATCCAAATTTGAAGTTACTTCTACCTTTTGGGGACTAAAATGGATTGGCTTCCTATACATCTTGTGTGACAAAGTTTGGTGGTTGTTGCTATATTTAATACAGCCAAAACTGGCACCTTTCCACTATTACTGTGTTGCACCATTTTGTGCATGTGTATAGTATACCATTCTCGTTGGCAAATAAAACCTAACCAAAGGATCACATTAAATCACACTCCCAGATAGAAATAATTATCCTTGTCCTACAACACACTTCATACAGCTACCATATTCCACCTCATTAAATATTTCTCAGAAAATGTGAAACAGTCATACTTTAGATTTAATCAGTCACATACAAAATCTCAGTCTCATTTCATTTCAAAAAAGTGCCTGACATACGGAACCAAATAAAGCAAGCCAAACTTGAGAAGTCAAGCTGTTCTGTCATCTTCCCACTATAATTTCTAAAATGACTTTCTCTGAAGGGAGCAATGGTAAAGTAAGTCATTTCAATGTTGATAGCATGCACATAATTTGTTATGCATGCATATGTAATAATATCAACATTTAATTTTCCTGATAAACAATTAATATTATTTTATATTCTGAAATGAGTTACTCACTTTAAAGGAGTCAGATCAAAGAAAGAAATGAAGATTTTGTAAGAATCAATGGATCTGGAAGCAATAGACATTTTCACACTCATCCATTATTACAGACATACATTTATACTCTAAAATTTTGGACCATTCTTCAATAATTCATCCACAGAACAACTATATCCCTCCCCCAGCAACCTTGAAACCAACACAAAGGGGAAACAAAACAATCTTAAACCCATTTCATTACTTTTTAAATTCATCAATTTCATGATTTTCATTAATTTCAGAATACCCATACACAGTACCATAAATAGCATGAAATAGCAACATTCTCCATCCTATAACAAAAAGCTCAATGAATAATCTCATGCTTGCATACTTAAAGATACAAAAAAATAAAAAGTTCGATCAAAATCCCATGTTACCTGCATAATTCATCATTGCCAAATCAAATCACAAACCATTATAAAAAAAAAATAACAAAACACATTAAACTTTAATCAAACCCCCACAAAACTATGGTCCACCCAATGCAGCCCCAATCATCAAACAACCAACCATACCCTATGTTTGCTAGGGTGGGAAGACAATCAAAGGAAAAGTTAGAAATCTAAATTGAAGAAAAACCAAAGAAAAAAAATACTAAAAATTCAATATTTATGTGCCAAAAGAAAAACGATCTTTTCCAGTCTGTTTCTTTCTTTTGTTGCATATTTATTTTCGTTCCCCTCGTTCAAATCCGTAAAAAAAAAAAAATAGAAATCTGATATGAGATGAAATGAAATAGTTCCGTCCCAAAATCATCTGAACAATCACTTTCGAAACATATTTACCCATTAAACATAAACGCGTTTTTTTTTTCACGAAATTTTAAAATCTTGGTTACGTTCACAATAGGAAACAAATCCTTTCCAAACGTCGAAAAAGACAAAAAATAGAAAAAGCAGTGACCTTTCTTGGCCCGCGGTGTCCCAAATTTGCGCCTTTACGATCTTGTCATCGACGTGGATGCTGCGGGTGGCGAATTCAACGCCAATGGTGGATTTAGATTCCAAACTGAATTCGTTCTTCGTGAATCGAGACAAGAGGTTCGATTTCCCAACGCCGGAGTCTCCGATCAACACCACCTTGAACAAGTAGTCGTAATCATCGTCCGCTCTATACGCACCCATTTTCCCTCTTCCTTCTCACGCGATCCGTGCCTTCAAAAGATCCTCACTTGATGGTTTTTTCTTCAATTCTCTTGCGGGAATTCAATTGGGTCAGTGTCTATGAACCCTGCAAGTTTCAGCATTGGAAATGAAGAAGAGAGAGAAAAAGGATGGTGTTAATGTTGTTGATGTTGTAATGGCAGAAGGGTATGGAGGGAGAAGCATTCAAAGAAAGAATGGAATGAATGATATCAAACAATGATAACAATCAAAATGGCTTTGCTTCCAATTACCTTTTTCACCCTCATCCATACATCTTATTATTTTATTTTTTTCTTTTGGAGTGAGAAAATGAAGGAAAAACCTTCAAATTTAACTTCATTTTTTTTGTGTGGATTTAACTGATTGGAGTTTAATATAATATTTAAGAGCTTAAATATTTATTTATGATTACATAATATGTAATGTAACTTTAAAAGCTTTTTAACTCATCCAAAGTTAATTAAAACAATTCAATATCAATTTATTCATATATATGGTGATATTAATGATATGACTTTTGTATAATTACTTCAAAATTTAGTAAAATTATTTTTTATAATTTTTTAATTGGGTAATTGTGTAAGAAACTACAAAATTTTAAGTACATGTATTATTTATTTTATTTATAAATAATCTAGGCTAAATTATAATTTTGATCTTCTAAATTTCTTGACCATATTTTTTTGGTTCTTTTATAATTTTTTATACAACTTCAATCCCTAGATTTTAGAGAAAAATAAAACATGAATTTGGTCTAACAGACCATTTTTTGTAAGTTTTTTATTTTATATATTAATTAAATTATTTTTATCGTATCTTCAACTAATAAGTCAACTTTAGAATTCACTTGTACCGAGTAAAAGAAATAATTCATATGTGAAGATGAAAACTAGGGAATTTTTTGAAGAATATAAGAACTAAACTCATGAAGAAAAATAAAAAATTGAAAGGAACTAAAATTGTAATTTATCTATATTATTAATATGAAGTTTGTTGTTGTCTTAATACATTTAATTATACATCTGGTTCAGTAGATCTTCATTTATAATTAATTGTGTGAATAAAAATCTAAGCAATGTAATTTAGAAACAATAGTTGTATTTGGAAAAAAATCATCTGCAATAAAGAAGAAGATTACTAATCAAATGAGCTCTCTATGGTGGTGAAAACAGAAAAACAAGTAAAAGATATGGCTACTCACTAAAGTTTTAAAAAATGAAACTGAATACTTGCATACTATCACTTATACATTATTTAATATGTTACATTTTATAATAGTATATATTAATAATTTATTAACTTTATCTTTTAAATTTGAAAAAGGTGATAATTATAATTGTATATTTATATAAATATTATATTTTAAAATTTATTATTATTAAAAAAATAAATTAAAAAATCCCACAGGGGTCAAGATACTAGTACTCATCGAAAAATAATCCGAAAATAGGTCATGAAAATTATTAGGTTAGAAATGTAATTGTGAAACATTGTTTGTAACATTTAAATTTTGCTTACCAAATATATTATTAGAAGCAAAAATAGAGTAATATTTGGTGGAGCTAGAAATCATGGTAGCCTTGTGACATAAATAAAAAGTGTCACTGTACTTTACTCATGTAGTTGGAGTGTTAGCTTGGAATTTAAATTCCATTCTTCAATGCTCATTCATCATTAATAATTTACTGTTCATTGATGTGATTCCAGGTTCCTCAACGTCACTTTTGTTTCCAAATTTTGATATATTTAAATTAAATTTTAAAATGTTGTTTTAAACATACCTTTAAATAATTTCTAAAGTAAATTTCTTAGTCCAACTTCCATTTAAGAGTAAACATGATTTTAGGTTAATATACAATAGAGATGTTAAAACAACTCCAATCCCTATCAAGGTGAGTTTATCTATACAAATTGTTTAAAGAATAAAAAACAAAAAATAAAATTATTTTATTAACTAAAATTAATTTATTCGTTAGATATAGTTTTTTTTTTGTCTTTCATAAATATTTATAGAAAAAATCATGAAAACTAGTTCTGTAATATCTCTAGCAGAAAATGGTTAGCATACTTGTTGTTTTGGATTATTCGAAATAATTCTCCTATTAGATTAGTCTCAAATTAATCAAATATAATTATATGGTATATAATAATCAAATATAATTAAAAAAAACATAAAATTATAAGTTGTCTCAAATTTTTTAAAATGTTTTTTCATAGGAGCATAATTATACACAAACCGATCAATTTCTTTATAACAATGTAACTTAATAGAAACCATAAATTACTATTTTTAATACATGAACCTACCTTTCTGTGTTACATAAACCTTTTTTTCTTTAAAAACTTCAAATATCGACGTGTCTATAATTGCAATTTAATTTTCATGTTTTAGTATAGTTTTTGTTCCCACCACCAAAATATATTAAGAAAACTAAAGAGTCATCTCGTCTAAAATTCGATAACATTTTGATCACGTTTCAATTATTAATTAAATATTACAAATTTGTATAACTGAAATAATCTAATAACTTTAACTAATAATAGAAAATTTTAGACTGAATTAAGATTTTAAAAATTTTCAAATTGAATCTGAGTCTAAAACTTTTATAATCCTTTGAGTACTAAAGTAAATTATATTTTTCAATTGAATCACTATTTTTTATTTTTCTGTAAAATAGATAAATTATAAAAGATTAATAAAAGTTTTAATTAAAAAATTTAAATTTATAAAGAAACTCAATAAAGTGAAAATTTTAATAACCTGTCTCAATTTTTTTAAGACTCACTTGCAGTCACGTGGCTTTGAATATTTGAATTTCTAACTAGGCTGCTGGTAAATTTAATATCCGTTATGTGGTCAATGAATCTATAAATAACACAATGCATTGAAGCATTTGACCCTTCCACAAAACCTAAGAGAAAAGCACAAGTCAAGAAAGACGTTCACTTTAATTTTATAGCAAAAAGTAGATACAGTAGATTATGACCATTTCTAGACATTAAATATTTTTCAAAGAGAAACTATATGAAGAAACTTCTTGAAAGTAATTTATACATAAACTACTTTTAACTTAAGAAAAATCTCATTCTATCTTTCTTAGAAGTTCTTAGTCCAACCATGTCCTTAAAAAGATGGTAAACATTGCCTTCTGTTTTGGTGAGGACAAAGTAAAGGAAATGTCAGAGTAAACCATTATTACAAAGCAGATACAGTTTAATCTTTTGAACAAACGTTTTTGATATTGCATCATCACCATGAGCAACTTGTTCCATGGCCAATTATTAACCTCTACTGTGAAAATACAAAATTGAGTTAACTTACTTATCACTACAAAAGAATATTTCTTTCTGCTGAACTTGTAATACAATCAATACTTTAATTATGCAAGAACCTGGTAAGAAAAAAATTGCTTGTAAAGACTATATCGTACACTGAATTTTACAAAATTTAATCGAGGATAAATTCTTCATTCCTCTGGCCTTCTACTTTATGTCGTCTCTTCACTCCTTTGGCCTTTTACTCATAGCTTTCCGCTTGTTAACATCAAGGTATTTCTTGCGTAAACGAATGGCTTTTGGTGTAACCTTCAGGAACAAAAGTTTAAACGTACGAGAAATGCAACAGTGAGAACAATTAACAAAAGTTATTGATGTCAAATGAATATCACCACAAACGTTAAAACTTTAAAGAACAAAAAAGTAACATAATTTTGACGACAATAAATTGCATGCAGATATTTACCTCAATAAGCTCATCGGAAGCTACATAACCTATAGCTTCTTCAAGTGTCATCTGCAACCACACCACATCAGATGTAAGTACACAAGGTACAACCATTACAATATGGCTGCCTTTCCGCTAACTACTTTTCAATTACATACTAAATACAGCCTAAAAGTGATGATGCCAAGTCTGAAACATAAATGCATGGTGGAATCCAAGAAGCCAAAAGGACATGGTTAATTGAATATTGATAGTCACCGTTCGATATCAGACTTCAAAATTATTCTGTTTCATAAGCTTTCGTATTTGAAAACTGTGACAAAAAGTTAAGAAAATTATTCTGTTTCAGACTTCAAAATATTCAAAGTTAATTGAATATTGATAGTCACCGTTCGATATCAGACTTCAAAATTATTCTGTTTCATAAGCTTTCGTATTTGAAAACTGTGACAAAAAGTTAAGAAAATATTTTTCGCTTATGAAGATTATCTCTAAAGCAATTATTGTATATGATCTCTGACAATCAACAAACAACAAAAAATTTCATAGTTCAGGCGAGGTAAAGATTTATTTGAATTTTGTACTTCCAGTGAATACTTAAAAATATCAGGGTATGTGAACTCCTAATTAGATCTATCAAACGATGAGTCCTAAAACTAATTGCTGGGTAATATGCATGAATGAATAGAAATCATGAACCCCCTACTTGGTTATGTAGTTATTAGTATTAGAATTCTCATTGTCTAAAAATAAGCAAGTCGTAACAGCATAATTTTGCCTGACAAAATACATACCAGGCGAGGGGGAGTTAGCCTAACATTCTCATCTTTGGAAGCAGCACGTACATTTGTAAGTTCTTTGGACCTCACTGGATTCACCTGAAATATCAGTATTTGTTAGCGAGCCACCAACTTTGATATAGAACTAGCATTCAGGCTAAGAATACTTACATCAAGATCTGTATCCCGTGAATGCTCTCCAACAATCATTCCATCATAAGTCTGGAAACCAAATCAGTAAATACTGTAGCCAGCATAGCTTATATATGCAATAAAAGAAAAAAAAAAAGAAGCTAGATGCACATTGTTATGTTGTTAAATTTAAAGCCTCAATGCAAGGTCAAAGTATTTAACCACAATTTAACATAAAATACTGACAATTTTTGGAAAGAAAAATAAGATTGATAGAAAAATATATATTTTACTTGAAAATCATCTTCTAAATTTATCTTTAGCAATCCCAAACTCCCAAGATGAAAAAAATAATAAGAATAAAAAGATTTCTAACTACATGGTCTCGAGCAGTTAATGCAATGCATTGACTATTCTGATAAATGGTAACTAAGTATAGCCATGAAAAACACATGGACAAAATGATTGCTATCAGAAAGTCATTTTGGATCATAATGAAATAACAAAAAAAAAACCCATCTTGAATGTGTACAGCAAACACATCATTAACCCATAATTGGCTAAACATTATGCGAAGAGGTAACAAAGACTAATTTATTTTTTTGAGAGGAACTAGGAAGATTAAAAAAATGAAAACTATAATGGAGACACTAGCCGCACATTTACAAATATAAGAACTAGCGTTACATATAAATTATATTTCATGAAAAACATGCCAAATTCTGACCTCCATTCCAGGATTTACAAAAAGAGTCCCGCGAGCTTCTAAGCTCATCAATGCATGAGCTGTGATAGTACCAAAACCCATGGACACCTGTTCAATTAAGTAAACAAAATTGGATAACTACAGGAAATAAAAACCACACAACCCAAACAAGATTAATGATTCGAAACACGATGCATATCTTGTGAGTAGTAACTAAGTGTAGTTTAGTTATTGTTAAGTTCTTTAAGGATGGGCAGCCAAACATACCAGTACTCCTTTCCTGACATTGCCCAGAGGGCCTCGAAATTGTTCATATGCTGCAACATTACAATAACATGCAAATTATCATAAAATAAAATAATTAAAAAAGACTTCTGATACCAAACTAAGCCGGTTGCAAGAAGGGGGATCAAACAAAGTGTGGAGAGTTAGTAGTAAGCATAAGCTCTGTTGACACTTAATAAGCAAAACCTCATGGGAGTTTGCAAAAACATAAAGCAAACAAATTGAAAATTCACAGCATTACATGCCAGTTCAAAGAAAAAGATATTAATTTATGTAGAGAATTGATACCATGGAAAGCACGATGCATGAATCCAGTTCCACGCGTATCACTGCTGAAGACACTCCTGTACCCAACCAGACCCCTGAACAAACAAATCCAAGAAGTTATGAAAGTTATTGCATGCTTCATAAGATCTGACATCACTAGAACCATCATACCAAAGCAGTTATATCTCCATTGATGACAAACGTCCATGAACAGAATTTCAGAAATTACTCAAGTGACTCTCTGGGATACAGCCACAATAGGGAAGAAACCAGAAATCTGGACTATTAATTAGTGAGATATGCCTTCTGGATTCAACCATGATACCAGAAGCTATTTATGACAGATAATAATTATAGAAAAATTAAACATGTTTAACTGATGTCCAATAATTGAAAAGATTCATTCCATTTTATCTCTTTGCTGGTCATCCAAGAGAAAGATTACTTTGGAAAGTCACCAGGATCACAACAAGTGGTTATCATCTCCCCCGAAATGGCAAAGGAAAGGATAATAAGAAACAAGAGACCTGAGAATGAAATTTCTTCAAAACAATGCATCTATAGTATTTCCATTAAATACAAATATATTTTACCTATGACAATATGATAGGTTTGATACAGTTTACAAAAGAAGGAAAAAAGGTAGTTAGTACAGTTGTAATTACATAACTGTAACAGACTATTATAAATAGTCTTATTAGGAGGTGAACAGGGAGTTTTTTTGGGGCTTTTGGAGGACAAGGGGAACTAGGAGAGTTAGGGTCCTCTTGAAAGACCTTTGTTTCATGCTATCCTTTATTGTTGTGTTCCTACCAAATTGGTAGGATAGTTCTGTTACTAATAAAACATTCAAGAATCTGTCTTGGTATTTTCTGTAATTCTGGGTGTTCTATCAAAATACAATTAGAAAATTAGTAGCATTTAAGTCCTGGGTGAAAAACAGATAAAAAAGATAACTTCAAGAGAGAAAGATAACTCAGCTAACCTTGATGGACAAGTCAAAGACAATCTAGTTCGACCAACAGTTCCAGGGACAGGACCCATGTCAGTAACCTCAGCTCGTCTATGAGATAAGGCCTCCATTACCAAGCCAACATGCTCATCATTTACCTGGAATAGATCCATTAAGTTTTTACAACGTAGAAGCGCAAACTCTTGGAAAACCATACTATGAATAGCAAGTTGAATTATTACCTCAATTGTAACTTCTTCTACGGGCTCAAGCTTTTGACCACTTTCAGTTTTATACCTATTAAATCCATAGAAAAGTTCACTAAACCATTATACAAAAACATAAAAAGATACACGAGCTCAGACGTCGTATAATGTATCAGTTCACATTCAGAACCATTAAACCACCAAAAAGTACCAAAAGGTCAAATATTTTAAATAGGTAGACCTTTTACAAGATCTATTAGATGAGAAGAAAAATCCATACAGTGTGATGGCATGAAAAAATAAATAAAAGATCAGCCTTCACAACTATGCTAAAAGACGCAAGTTCCATGCTTCTTGGATGTTATTCATGAACTTCATTATTTGCTAATAGAAATTAGAATCTTGCTGTTTCAGAAATCATATTAGCTTTGTTATGTGGCAAGGACTTGTACAATACCTAGAATAGCAGGTATAATAAACAGGGACTATTAGCGTTTTGTATCACATCATATTGTCACATTACTACTATATCTCTAATATCCTTTTCTATCTTTTTCAATAATTTCGGTTAGATTCGAAACCATTCCTGAGGCCTCAATTATTTCAAAGATGGTCTTATTAGACTTCTATAACTAAGCACTTAAGTATTTGATTCTTTCAAATATACAGTAAATACAAAGCTTCCAGCATTTACTCAATATTTAAATAGCATGCAAAACCCTTATTGAGTGCTAGACAAGCAAGACCACATCGTGTCAAAGCTGATAATATGACGAATAATTTGGAGCTTGTTCAGTCCTTGGAAACTCACATGACTTTAGGTGGAGAGACAGATAACTCAAATCCTTCACGTCTCATATTCTCAATCAAAATACCTGTTAAAAAAGATGCCATAAGCAGCTGTGTAAGCACAGCAAACCATGGAGTTTTTGTATGAATACAACAGAGGATCACACAATTTAAAAGAAACAGGAACAAACCTAGCTGTAGCTCTCCTCTTCCCTGAACTTCAAACGATTCTGATAAGCCAGGAAGCACATTAATGGCAAGGTTGGTTTCAGTTTCAGCCATTAGTCGATCACCAATTCTCCCCCCAGTCAACTACGAAACAAGTTCATTATTAACCTAGACTCAATAAAGTAACCAACAAGTACAAACATATCATAATTTTTATGCAAAAGCTAGAAAATACTGCTTTAATTCAAAGAAAACAAAACAAAGGGTAGGTGAGTTGGGATTTGTGAAGCATACCCAAAGCTTTTTACACAAGCAACAGATGGAAGAAAACGAAAGTAAAAGTAAGACAAACACCACTTACATGAGTGCCATCACGACCAGCCAATGGGGAGTCATTCACACCGAAAGTCATAGAAATTGTTGGAGGGTCCAATTCAACTGTTGGCAAAGCAGACATAATCTGGGATAAAAAAAACATTTACTCAAATTACGAATTACATGTTAGAAAAGTTCATGAAATACAAAACACCTAGTTGGTATTGAATTGAATATAAATTTAATAAAATATAACCCAGTAAAAAAATGGCCATTTTGTTAGGGAATTTATTGAAAAAAAAAAAGTATTACTTGAACAAACAGTAAATGCCCAGTTACATATCAAAGTACATTCGTAATTAAACTTTAAATTGTAATACTAAGATTAAGTTAGCTGAGAATATATTTTATAAAAATTAACCAAATACAAATAATTTTTATAAAGATACAAATAAATTTATCTATTCATTAGCTTACAACTATTTAAAATAAAAAAGTGTATTTGAAACATCAATGTCCATACAAAATAAGGAGCCAAACCATATGTATATACTGAAAAATTAAATACCTCCAAAGTTGCCACTGTATGGCCTATTGATGGACTGGACAGGCCAGCAATTGATATTATATCACCAGCTCCAGCACAATCAGTTAGAACCATGTTTGTACCCTTCTTTTTCATCAGTTTCACCACCTAAAAAATGAAAATCGTATAAAACTAGAGCTTCCAGTAGAAGGTCAAGATATCTTAATCTAATACAAGCTATTAATTTTTATCAAAAAAAAACTACACTTCAGTTCAAGAAATTTGTAGATAATTAGTACTTTCAGGAATTTCTTAGTTTTTATGATTCCTCTACATTTTGAATATAATTATATGACTTTTAATTGCCAAGAGCGTAGAATAAATCTAAAAAACAAAAGAACATGAGTAATAGTAGAGTGATACACATTTATATTCATTTGACATACATTAAAAGGGTAAAATGATTATAAAAGAGTAAATTTTTATATTTTTTCAAGATAGAAGAGAGTAAGAAAGTAGTGTCAAATGAATGTAAAAAATGTGTGTCATAGTATCAGTTTTCAAAGAACATATATCTGCCTACATGTTTAAAAATCACAGATTATGTTCCATAAAGAGTTGATTAAGAACATGAATGATATTTAGGCATGAAAATTATTGGCCTTTTCAGAGACACTAACTGTAAAATATTGATGTCAACGATGGATTTACTGTTGATTTGCCTGCTAGTCGTAAAATTCAATGTCGATATATGTTTGCATGGAAATATTAGACATATATAATATAAAGGTTACTTGCTTATTACGTACTTTATTCTAAACCAGTAAAAAGTATGTATTTATGAAATATTTGGCAATAAAAGACACCCTACTAAGAATAAATGAAAACATTCTTCCTAAACAATAAATATTGTTGGAATTCAAAAGTGCACTATGTCAGATATTCTTATGACGGATAACACAGACAAACGTTTAAAATGTAAGCAATAATACCACCACCAAGTTCTACAGAATACACCAATACAATGTGAAAAATAAGAGTAATTACTGGTTTACTTCACAAATTACTCATTAGCTGAAGATTACCACCATAATTATTACTACCAGTCTATTCATCATAATAGCAATTCCAAGCTTCTACACCCACAAACCTTTCCATCTTCAATCTTTTCAGCACCAGAATCTTTATTCCGTAGGCCATGAACCCGGTCACCAACACGAACAACCCCAGATGATATGCGTCCAGTCAAAATTCGCCCAAGATAGAAATCACGTTCCATCATTGAAACCTGAAAAGCACTATTAAGCATGCTATTTCACTGATCCTAAGTATACATACAAAAAGTACAAGAAACAATAATTCAAAGAGGATACAAGAGAAACAGATTTCTAAAGCTATTATGCTTTTAACCTGTGGGCTCCTACAAGGCTAAAATTAACTGTAACTTGTATTATTTGTATAAAGTAATATGAGTGATGAACAAGGACCCTTTGTAATGTCCACAATAGTCTATGATCCACGGACACGCTCATAAATCCAGCGTATCCATGTTGAAGACATCTAGCACAGATACGCCTAAAACACTTATATGAAGCGTGAATAACAAAAAAATATATGCAAATATCAGGCACAGATATGCATAACAGCTTTAAATCAGAATAAATAGTCACAGTTTTGAAGGATTCATTTTCTAATTTCTTTTAGATTGAGAGCATATAATAGAGTGGGCATATACGCATAATAGAAATTGACAAACTAAGTTTCCTATCAGGCACAGATACGATAACAACTTTGAAGGATAAAATTACACACGTGAAATGTCACTTTCAATTTTCCATTAAAAGTTACAGCAAATGAAAATTATTTGATGTGGTGCAGCCATGAAAACAATTTGAAGCGGGCAGAAAACTATTTGAAGCGGTGCTCATGTTCAATATTTTTATTCTTGTCAGTGTTTACAGGGAGTGCTTGACACAGTATATTTTGTCTCTTTTTTGTCTTCCTAAAGTTTTTTTCTTTCCTTTATAGACTACTTTTTTCATTATTTCCTATTATTTATTTATTTTAAACAGAGGCAGTATTATGATAGACACCAACTGGTATGAGAATAAGGACTGAATTTATTCAATTGAACTGATATGGAATTACATATTACTAAGGAACTAAATAAAATTGATTGAGTGCAAAGGTTCCCTTCCATGATGTTGAGAGCCTGGTTTTTCCCTTCCCGAAACCCACTTCAAAAAAAAACCACTGAAAAACTGTCCCCAAATCCCCCCCCTCCTCCTATTTTTTTATTCTGCTTAGAGGCAGTTACAGTAATCCCTACCAATAACTGCTACAATAATTAATAACTGTTAAAACAATTCAGTCCTGTTAAAAAGTCTAGATCCTGACTCTCTCCTGATAATATTTACTTGGCCTAACAATGCCTCCTGTCCCCACCAAACAAGAGCCACCTTCTCCTCAAGGTAAGAAGAAATATGCTTCATGATGGTTTCTACTGGTTCCCATGTGGCATCACATTTTGGCAGGTCACAGAGAACCTTTAAGACAAATTTGAAAGAATTTACGACTCTAGTTAAATAGGAGTCCCCCTTCAGTGTGTGATATCCGTCCACAACTGAAATTTTAGGGGTTAATTCACAAAAATTTGCTGTTATTTCTCCCAGGCTAGCTAGCCATTCCATTCCAAACACCACATCAATTCCTCCAAGATCAAAGACAAAAATCTTGTTGAACTTTTAGACCCCGCATCTCCAACTTTAATTTAGGACACACCCCTTCACAATCTAGTTTTCTCCCGTCACCCACCTCCAATTATGGAGGTTGCATATATACCCAAATCCTGTTGTTGCACAAACATGACTGAAATGAAATTATGAAAGGCTCCATAATCAATGAGTGCCATCACATGCTTTTTCCCCATCTTACCCCACAACTTAAGTGTTTTCTTTGACATAAGGCCAACAATGTTACACATAGATAATTGAAGATATTTTAGCTCTGCATCTTATACCAATGTATTTTCTCCCTCTATATCCATGTCTTCTTCTCCCTCGACCAACACTAAAATCTATTTGTTTGCAAACACATGGCCTGTCCCAAATTTTTCATCACATTTAAAGCAGAACCCCTCCCTAAACCTCTCTTGTAACTCTGGATCTTTTAACTATCTAAAGCTTCTTCCTCTTAAGGCATTAGAAGGTTTCACCACACTTCCCTCTCCTGTAGAATTACCCATTCCGAACACATTGGATTGTTGCTTCACTCGTTGTTCCGACGTCACTATGCGATAATTACTATACATCTCATTGGTCTACTCCTCATCCCTATTGAATTTCCCCATTTTATGGCCAACTGATTCTTCTCATCCACCCTATGTTCACAATCCATTAAATCAACCAAGCTCTTGGCTGGATAGAGCTTTAATTTTGCTTTAATTAATCCTTGAGCTCATTCACAAAGATGCCCCTCAAGTATGTTGGTTTTGCATGCTTTAATGGACCAGCAAAGAGTTTGAACTTCTCTTTGTATTCTTCCACTAAATTTGTTTACGTGAGACCTAACAACAATTCAAAAGCCTTTTCAACCATGGTTGGAAAAGCCTGATAACCATTACTTGAAAATCCTCCCAAGTTAGTTGGTGCATAGAGAACTCCCACCATTGATACAAGGTCAGTGCTTTTCCTTCCATTGCCACCATTACCACCTATAATATTTCCTCTCCTAACGTGCCTTTCAAATCAGAGTATCTTTCCATTATAGTTGTCCAACCATATGCATCATTTCCATCAAAAAACGAACATCTCTAACTTGCTCCACCTATCAACTTTGTGTCGTCCACCATTATGGCTCCCATGTGTGTTGTTCTAAGAAATTGTTTGGCTTCCATCTCAACTCTCTTCCTCCTATCTAGCACTAATTTCCCAAACGGAGGCATGCACTCCATTTAACAGTTCAATGTTCTTCACTACTATTTCAAGCATTACCAACAAACCTTCGACCCCCTTTGCAATGCCTCCATCCTCACTTCCATGCAGTATGTTGTCACCATGAATGGCCTCCAAGAACTTATTAGCTCTTATACAAGTTGACAAACATCAATTGGTAAGACTATGATTAAATTTGATTCAACTGAGCTGATATGGAATGACAAATTACACAAGAACTAAGTAAAAAAAATCGAGTACAAAAGTTCCCTTCCAAGATGTCGAGAGCTTAGTCTCTCCCTTCCCTTCCCATAATCCACTTCAGAAAAAACTGTCCCTATCCCCCTCCCCCCGTCCTCCTATTTTTCTATTCTATTAATAACTGCTAAAATAATTAATAGTCATTAAAACAATTCAGTCCTACTAAAAAATATAAAGGCTTAATACCTCTTTTTGTCCCTCTTTATAAGGGAAATGTTCAAGTTCGTCCTACCTTTTTTAAAAAGTTCAATGTGGTCCCAAGTTGTGAAAAAAGTGTCCAATTTAATCCTTTTTGGTCACGGCGTTAAATATTTAACGATCCATCTGACAACGTGGACTGATCTGTGCAACGTGGCTGTTTAGGTTTATAACGTGGCTGCATAAGGGGTAAACTTGTGATTTTCATTAAAGTCCACATCAGGTTCATCTTCCACCTCCACCAACCGTGAATTTAGGGTTTCTTCCCTCCACTCCTTTGTCCACCACGACACTCAGAGTCATGTGCCGTCGTCTCCTTCTTCCTCCCCCTCTCCCTCTCCTCCCCACAAAACCCACCAGCTTTCCAAGCACGCCTCTCCCTCCCACTCCGATTCCGCCGGCTCCCACCTCCATTTCCACTCCAACTCCGATGATCTCTCTCCAAAATCTTATTTCCCTGGTTATTCCATAGCAAGATCAGATTAAATGATAAAGATTAGTGTTTCGTGTTTAATGGAATGGAGATAAAGCATTTTCTTTCTAGGAATTGATTAAACTTGGGATTGTAGTTGGTAAATGAATCTTATTTGATATGTTAACTCTGTTTTGTTTCTGTTCTTTTTTCGATTTTGTTTCACCGGTCTTTATCCCGTTAAAGACCTTGCCAACTACAACGATCTCTCCATTGAGGCGTGCCTCTGAGAACGTAGATCCTGATGCTGTATCAATTTGTTGCCCGCAATGTATGCAGAACTGCGAGCGAGAAGTAGCACAAATGTTGAAAGAAACTGAGAAATCAGATATTGAACTCAAATCAGAGGCAAGAAGAAAATCATGTATTGTTTGTGGGTCCTGACAGAATTGGCAAGAAGAAAATCCTCACTGCAAATGGTTTGCCAGAGGACCTCAGGTACCTCTCCAAGGATGTGAGAGAAGAAACCCTAAATTCAAGATTGGCGGAGGTGGAAGAAGAAGATGATGTGTCAAGCAATTTTTTTTTTTAAATTCAAAATTGACACGTCACCATGCCACGTAAGAGAAAAAATGAACAACTCATCAAGTTTAGTCCAGAGGAGCAGTTTCATCGTTAAATATTTAACGCCGTGACCAAAAAGGATTAAATTGGATACTTTTTTCACAACTTGGGATCACATTGAACTTTTTAAAAAAGGTAGGACGAACTTGAACATTTCCCTTATAAAGAGGGACAAAAAGAGGTATTAAGCCAAATATAAATCCTAGTTTTCCTCTTATAATATTTAATTATAAGAGGCCAAACATAATATACTTAGATGACTTAGTAAAATATGTGGGCAACAATACCAAATTCTTCTAATTCTAACTTAAAAATTCCAAGTTTTTTTCAAAGATGATCAACAAGTTGATTATACCCTTTAATGACCTTGTTAGTTTATTGGATAAAGGAACATCCAATTTATGTATGGAGACAATCTATAAGCTCTCAGATAGAATGTTCAATTCTACTGAGTTGGTTTCAAACCTTGCAAGAAACCCTTATTGTGTGACTTCATATTTGTTTATTGTTGCTTGTTGCTGCAGATAAATGTTTTGCATGTCATAACAATGATGAGAAGATTTAAACTTTTGAAACATTCCTTGCAATCCATGGTTATTACTAAAAACGGAGTTCTTATAAAGAGAATGATGTGAACATGGCTTAATCTGTCAAAGACTTCATTTTGAATAATGTATGACAAATTTGCATATATCTAAGCTTTGACTAAGCCTATCTATAACATGCTTAGAGCTTATGATATAGATAGCACATGCCTCACTTGGTTGTTTATAATGTACTAATTGCTAGCTGGACTAAAACTTGTACTCCTCTCTATTACATGGCTCACTCTCTAAATCCTAGGTAAATTTATCCTATCGATAATCATTTTTTTCATAATTTTTATGTAAATTGTTAAGAAGTGGACTTTAAGCCTAACTCAACCCACAAACCGGCTTGTAAAGTGAGGTTTGCACCCACATATATATTCTAAATTGATCTTATCTCTAGTTGATGTGGGACTTCCAACACACCCCCTCACGCCGAGGTATATACATCTCGTGCGTGGGACTAGGCATTAATGAGTGGTCTGATAACGGGTGAAATGATATGCCCAACAAACACAAATCTTACTAGGATAAGCTCTAACCCATGATACCATGTTAAGAAATAGACTTTAAGTCTAACTCAACCCCAATAAATCGATTTGTAAGGTGAGGTTTGCACCCACATATATATTCTAAATTAGTTTTATCTCTAGTCGGTGTGAGACTTCCAACATAAATAATTAGACAATTACTAACTTTTATGATATAATTTTTTCTCTCAATTTGTATTTATAGGTATTATAGTGAATAATGGCTTCAAAAGACTTCAAATAGGATCCCCCACATGAGGATGAAGAGATTTCTAGGGAGAGGAATAAGTGTTTGAAAAGGTTTTTCACAACTAGGGAGGATACAAGAAAGGTTGCACTTGAATAGGCTGACTTATCAAAATCAAATAACTTTGCTTTTTTCGAATCAACTGAAGATAGGTAGACAATGGATCCTACATCTTCATGGATGATGCATGGTTCCTTTGCCCCTCTCCTTCAAAAGCTAGCATTGAAGCTTCTTATGCAACCTTGCTCATCATGTTGTGAAAGAAATTGGAGCACCTATTCACTCATTCATTCATTAAAAGAAATAAGTTGAATCCCAAAAGAGTATAAGACTTGGTTTATGTGCACAGTAATTAGTAGCTTTTGGCTAGGAAAAGTGAATATGACCAAGATAGCACTAAAATGTGATGATGATGACAACCTTTGAGTGGCAACCTTCTCTCTTGATGAACCAATTATGGAAGTTGTCCCATTTACAAAAAGGAAAGATATCGATACTATTCCTATAACTAGGTAGTAGGCAATTAGTAGCAATTTACAATTTCTATTATGTTTACCAATGTCCAATTTGGATAATATTTAGTAATGATTTTCAAGTTTAGTATGGCTTTTAAAAAGAATACAATAGCATCTATTTTATTTGGTGAATAATATATATGCACAAATACATAATCTAAACATGGTCAAATATATTTCTCAAGATGAGACAAATCAACGTCTCAAAGATGTGTTGTGGCCGATACTAGTATAGCATCCATGCATCATAGGCAATAGTAATTAGAATTGAGTCCACAGAATCCTCAGTAAAAATTTCACTTGATATAAGAAATAAGTGTGTTGGAAACAAAAGGAAAAAAATAATGCATCAAAAAGACAACTTCCCCAAAGAGCAACTCCTTAGAGAAAAAAAAAAAAAAAAACCTATCAAAATTCTAAATACTAACCAGCATTTGGAAAGGTGCATCAGTGTTTGCATTTGGTGGTGGGACATGTGTTACAACTGCATCAAGCAACTGTGACATATTTTTGGTCTCTGCAGGAGGATCCTTGGTAAACGTGGTAGACGCCCATCCTTCTTTAGCAGAAGCATAAAGAACAGGAAAGTCTAGTTGTTCCTCTATAAACACAAGTACAATAATAATAAAATCCCAGGGAACAAAGTTTAGACTACATAACATTCAAGTATAAACAAGTATAATTATAAGATATTTCCACTTTTTTACCTGTAGCGCCCAGGTTGGCAAATAGATCAAACACCAGGCTCTCAACTTCATCACATGTCTCTTCAGTAACTGTACAAAAAAATTAAAATTACAAGAGCTATGTCATAATTTACAGCTACCAAAGTACCCAATAGATACAGATAAGAAATATATAACCATCAACATAAATTTTATCAGCTTAACTGCATTTTAGGTCTACATATCATCTTCATTTCTTGAATTTCCGCACCCCAATTTTTTCCTGAATTTGATCCCCTTATTAAAATCACATCCAATACTTTACATAAATGCTAATATATATCAGCACTCTAATGCATGCCAAAAACTCCATTAAATATCAGATGTCAAGTTAATAAAGGACCAAACTAAACAATTCAAATAGTGGGAGATCAAAATTGCACAATAAAAAAAATAAGTGGGGGACTAAATTCAAGAAATTGATAGCAAGGTGTCCAATTGGGAAATTAAACCAATCTGAGAATCATGTGAGGACTACCTGAAGGACGGTCTACTTTGTTTAAAAGAAGAATAGGTCGCAACCCATACTTCAAGGCCTTTGCCAGAACAAACTTCGTTTGTGCAAGAGGACCTTCACCTGCATCAACAACTAAAATTGCTCCCTCCACCATCCCAACAACACGCTCAACCTACACATCAACCAAACATAAAAATAAGATAAGCAACCAGATTGCACAATAACAGCATATAGGCCACCAATTAATAACTGTTCAATACTTTCAAATTCATATTTGCAGAAAACTTAAAACAAAAGGGCATCTTCAGTGACAATGACAAGCTTTGTTCAAATCATCACCTCTTTATAATAGTTTTGAATTAAAAGAAGCACTTTCCATTTTTGCAATCAAACATGCAGGACTAAAGACATGTTTGGATGAATTTCACTATAAACATTCAATAAGATAAAACTAACTCGTACATTTTTTATTTTGAAGAAGCAGATACAATAAAACCTTCACAAGTTAGTATACGCATAAGTTAATTTTAATTTATAGAAGAAACTTTATTGTGGACATGTATGGACAAGCTTCTTCATAAACACTTTTAAGAGAGAGAAATATGAAATAAGTTTTTCCATATACTAAAGTTAGCTTATATACAAGTTAATAACAATTTAGAACTTAAAGAAGCTATATGAAACAGTTGCTACAAAATTAGCTTCTAGCTTATGGAAATGGTGGTTTATTTTTTCCTTCTTATTTTTCTCCACTGGAAGTGCTTCCAGAGAAACTGTTCCAAACAGCCTATTTCTTTTTATTTTCTTCTCTTACAAGGTTTATGGAAAAAAAATCCATCAAAAAACATGACCCTAACTACACGTAGTTCCAGATTAATTGGAACAATATTCCATTGAAAACCTCACCTCTCCACCAAAATCAGCGTGCCCGGGAGTATCAACCATGTTCAGCTCGTTCTCCTTCCACGTAACAGACGTAACCTGAAAAATCAACCACGCGCCGTTAGTGTTCTCTAATCCATATCCATCTATCCGATTCAATCGAAAACGTGGTCGAGGCGCTGAATAATTGAAATTAGGGAGCGGACCTTAGAAGAAATTGTGATGCCGCGCTCGCGCTCCAGCGAGATGGAGTCCATGGCGCGCTCGTGGGGGATGTCGGCGCCGCACTGGCGGAGGAGGCGGTCCATAAGCGTTGTCTTGCCGTGGTCTACATGGGCGATCACGGCCACGTTGCGGAGGCGGTTGGGGTCGATGGAGGAGGCGCTGGTTGTGGCGGCGGGGTCGACGGCGGGAGCGGCAGCGAAGGCGCGTGAGAAGAAGCGCGAGTGCGATAAAGGAGGGGAAGAAGGGGTGAAGGATTTTCTGGTAGAAGACCAGAGAGAACGAAGAATGGGACCCACCATGGTTTTGGTCTGAGTTACGACGATGCAGAAAACACCATGGAAGGGTTTTAGCTTCTTCCAACTTCCAGCACTGGAACCACTACTCCAAGGTTTAGCAAGTACCACAAGTTGAATTATTTTTTATGATTTAATAATAACTTACTAACAAAACACTTATGCTCCCTTTATTATATTTTTAAAATAAACATGAATTATTATTAAATATTATAATTAAAACATATCAAAGAATATTTTTAAGAAAAATTATTTTAATAATTTAATCCATTTCAACATGTTAAAAAAAAATGAATGTTGAAGAAAAGATTAATTACTTATATTTAAGAATAACATTGAAAATAAATAAATATATATATTACTTTTCATCATAATTTTAATTTATGTAAAAATAATTTTTTTATTAATTTCTTCTATCTTATTTCCTTTAAAATCAAATAAACGTGTGTTTTTATAATATTACTTTTTCAAAATTAAATTTCTTAGTAGGATCTCATTTTGACAAATTGCCATTAAGTAAATTATATGGAATTGATTCCATGCAGTAGAACTGATTCACCAAGGTATTGGTTTTCAGAATCGGTGTCTGATTCTAACATCCAAAACTGATTCCTTCAACTTCTTAGTTTTACACAATATATTCATTGCAAGTGATAAAATTTAAGATGGTAACTTTTCACCTACAAATCTCCTCGTCCTAACCAAGATGGTGTGAGAAGGTAATTGATGGCAACTCCTTTAAGAATTGAATAAGACTTTCAACAAAAAAAATTTTCCTTATCTAAGTCTTAAATAGATTTTCTTTGCTAAAACACATTTATATTGTTTTGTAGGTCACAAATAAAGGTTGGAAACCATGTCTATGCATCATAGGAGGCTTGCAAAGCTAAAGAGAGCAAAGGAAGCAAAGAATGAAAGAATTTAAGCATTTTTCGGATTGGAACCATTACATTCCGGATTGGAAATGCATAGGAAAATGACTTCCGGAATGAAGACTGAGCCCTGATAACGGTAATTTTTACCATTATTTTTTAACCAACTTTCGTACCAAATCGACCCTTTTGAAGCTTGAAACATGTTTAATCCTTCCTTTTTATCTAAGTTTGTGAGTAAGTCTAGCTTAAGCTTTACATTTGAGTTTTCATCACTAACTCCTCAAATTTGTAGGCAATTTGCGTGTGTTGGAGAAGTACTGAACTACTAAGAATGGGAGCCAAGGAAAAGGTACAAAAGCAAGAGGCTAAAGGAGTAAGGAAGGCACCCCACGCCTGGGCGTGACAAAGAGGGTGCCTGGGCGCAACTTTGCCCGAGAATCTCACGTCCGGGCGTGACAATGGGGCGTCGGGCGCGACTTTACAGAGAGTCTCGCGCCCGGGCGTGACAAATGGGGCGCCCGGGCGTGACTTTTCCAGAGAGTTTCACGCCCGGGCGCGACTGAGAAAGGGGGTTGGGCGCGACTTTTGCTGACCTGGAACCCTAGACCTATTTAAAGCATTCTGGAACTGAGGGTGCTATCTTCTTGGCGGCTGAAGCTTGAAAGACCATTTTTGGACCTCAGGGAGCTGGTTTTGGCAGTGGGAACTCTCCATTCTTCCTCCTTGGATCCCCATTCTTCCATTTTCCTCCATTGTAAGCTCAAGTTCTCCATGACTATGGAGAACTAATTTCAATTTGTTGGGGAATGATGTAGTTACGAAACTTTCATGTAAATGCACTTGAGTTTAATGAATTTAAGCTTCTTTCATTTGATTGTGAGTGTTTAATTTCCTTCTCTTAAAGCTTGTTGTGACTTGATCAACCATAACATGAATCTTAGATCTGCTTGATATTGGGAAATATTGTGTGGATCTGGAACTGGAATTAACACCTATTGGGGATTGTATCTAGGGATAGAGCTTGACCCTTTAGTTGTCTTAAACCTCTAATTGTAATGCAGATGAACTTTCTAGGTTACCAAGGGATTGGAACTGCAAAAGTGAGTCTAGGCTCTTTCTACCAAGGAATTGGGTCTGAGTATAATAGGAAGGTTGACAAAAGCAATTAATTGAAGAAGTAGTAATTTGCATTTGCATGATAGCATAGTAATTACAATCATTCTCCAACATCTCAAATCCATATTGTTTCATTATCCATTAACCACTTTCGATCTTTTAGTCTCTAAGAAGTTCATTTTATCACGTATATATGAATTGGAATTTTATTGTACTTGAGTCATACTAAAAAGAGATTATTCTTAGTCTAAGTGAGTTAAATTATTATACGGTTGTTAAGTGTTACACGAGTCTCTTGGGAAACGATATCCGGTCTTACCGGTTTATTACTTAGAACGATTTGGTACACTTGCCAGAAAGTTAACAAGTTTTTGGCGCCATTGCCGGGGACTCGGTGTTAGTACTTTACTGTTGTGTAATTCTTAACCAACTTAGGCTTTATTCTTATATTCTTATATTCTTTATACTGTGAATAAATTTGTTTTTATTGTTCTTAAAGCTGACCTGGTGCTCTAGTATTGTTGTTTTTAGTGAATGCAGAGAAAAATTCGTACTAGAAGCACACCATCATCTGAACCTCTTCTATTGGATCCTGAAGTTGAAAAGACAGCAAGAAGAAACAATAGCCGAAGAAGAAGAGAAAACAGGACTTCAAGAGAAATTTCTCCCACACCTGTAATCTCTGAGCGACCAAACTCTCCCACAGCTAATCAGGAAATAGGGGATATGGCTGACAACATGAATGATAACGGTGATAGACAAGCAAGGCGCACCTTGGAAGATTACTCTACTTTCGCAGGGCCGCTCCACTTTAATAGTATTGCTCGACCAAGGGTAAATGCCGTGAACATGGAAATGAAGCCAGCTCTCATCCATCTGGTGCAGAGTAATCAGTTCAATGGCCTATCACACGAGAATCTGTATAATCATTTGGCAACTTTCTTGGAATAAAGCTCAGCTTGTTTCCATTCTCCTTGGGAGGTAATGCTAAGATGTGGCTAAACTCTTTCCCTGAAAATAATTTTACTACTTGGGAGGATGTAGTGGCAAAATTCCTCAACAAATTCTTCCCACAGTCCAAGGTTAACAAAGGGAAACAGGAGATTTCCTCTTTTCAGCAGGATGTCAATGAGACCTTGAGTCAAGCTTGGGATAGATTCAAAGGACTATTGAGAAAGACACCCACTCATGGGTTTGATGAGCCTACCGTTCTCAATATGTTTTTGGGAGGATTGAGATCCCAAACCAAATTGATGTTGGATGCCTCAGCTGGAGGAAATATTAGATGGAAGACACCAGAAGAAGCCCATGAGCTAATAGAAAACATGGCTGCAAATGACAGTGAATTGCAGAATGAAAGGGCTCAACAAAAAGGTGTTTTTCAACTACAATCTCAGGACGCCTTGTTAGCTCAAAACAAAATAATGACCCAACAACTCGAAGCTCTCATGAACAAGCTCTCTCAACTACCTAAAGAGCTCCAAAATGTTTCTCAAGCTCAACATCAAGGTTGTGAGTTATGTGGTGGAGATCATGTGAATGGTCAATGCGCCATGCAAGCAAAGTCCCAAGAAGAGGTGAACTATATGGGTAATCAAGGTCGACAAGGTAACTACAACCAAGGGTGGAGACCTCACCCAAGCATGGGCCAAGGACAAGCTGGGCCATCAAGCAGACCACCTCAACAACAATATCAACCACATCCCTCCTTATCTGACAGGACCTCAAAGTTGGAGGACACACTTCAGCAGTTTATGCAAGTGTCCATCTCCAACCATAAAAGCACAGAAGCATCCGTAAGAAATTTGGAGATACAAGTTGGCCAACTGGCCAAGAAGCTAGAGGAAAAGCCTGATAAGAGTTTTGGAGCCAATACTGAAACTAATCCGAAGGAAGAATGCAAGGTAATTACCACAAGAAGTGGTAAGTTGCTAGTGAGTGGAGAGAAAAAGAACTCAGAAGAGAGCGATGAAAGAAAAGATGAAAATGAGACAAAGCTTGAGAATAGAAGAGAAGAAAAGAATGAGAGAAAAGAAAAAGATAATAGTGTAAGTGGAGAGAAAGAAAAAGATGAAGAGGATGAGAGAAGAAAAAGAAAAGAAAAAGAAGTTGAGAAGCCTCTTCCCTATCCACAAATATACTCAAGAAAGGAGAAAGAAAAGCAGTTTGGGCGGTTCATGGATATCTTCAAGCAATTGGAGATAAAAATACCTTTCTCAGAAGCACTACAACAAATGCCGGCCTATGCAAAATTCATGAAGGAACTCCTCACTAAAAAGAGGAAATACATTGAGGAAGAGACCATTGAAGTACAAGGCAACTGTAGTGCCATTATCCAGAAACTCCTCCCTCCAAAATTCAAGGATCCGGGTAGTTTCACCATCCCTTGCACTATAGGTAAACTAGCTATTGGGAAAGCGCTAATTGATTTGGGTGCAAGCATCAATTTGATGCCTTTCTCTTTATTTGAGAGAATTGGAGAGCTTGAACTCAAACCTACTCGGATGAGCCTGCAATTGGCGGACAAATCCATCAAGTATCCACTTGGTGTAGTGGAGGATGTTCTTGTACGAGTAGATAAATTTGTGTTTCCAGTGGATTTCGTTATCATGGAAATGGAGGTGGATGTGGATGAACCGCTCATTCTTGGAAGGCCATTCATGAAGACAGCAAGAGTACTTATCGATGTTGACGATGGTAAGCTCAAGGTGAGGGTGCAAGATGAAGAGGTAAATTTCAATGTTTTTGAAGCAATGTCTCACCCCACTGATGAGGGAGCTTGCTTTCAAGTTGATGTGCTTGACGAAGCCTGCTTAACTGTGGAAAAGGAAATACATGTATCATCCTCACTTATAAAGACCCTCATAGATGCACGTGAGTCTCTCAATGAAGAAGAAGAGAGAATGATTGAAGAGCGTTTAACAGATTTGGATGTGTTGAAGGAGATTCCATCTCATGAGGTGAAGATTGAAGATATGAAGACTGATGTCATGGTGGAAGAGAAGAAATTAGAACTAAAAATATTACCCTCTCACTTAAAGTATGTTTTTCTAGAAGAGGGCAACAACAAGCCTGTGATTATCAGCAGCTCCTTATCATCTGCTGAAGAGAAGAAGTTGATTGAAGTTTTAAAAAGAAACAAAGGAGCTGTAGGATGGTCTATTTCTGATTTAAAGGGGATAAGTCCAACTTATTGCATGCACCGCATTTTCATGGAAGATGACTTTAAACCAGCAACTCAACCTCAAAGAAGGCTAAATCCAGTCATGAAAGAGGAGGTGAGAAAAGAGGTTCTCAAGCTTCTTGAGGCAGGGATCATTTATCCTATCTCTGATAGCACTTGGGTGAGTCCTGTGCAAGTAGTGCCCAAGAAGGGTGGCATGACAGTTATATGTAATGAGAAGAATGAGCTTATACCTACAAGAACTGTCACCGGTTGGAGAATGTGCATCGACTACCGGAAGCTAAATAAGGCCACTAGAAAAGACCATTTTCCGCTCCCCTTCATGGATCAAATGCTAGAGAGATTAGCAGGGCAAGCCTTCTATTGCTTTTTGGACGGATACTCTGGTTATAATCAGATAGCTGTGGATCCAAAAGATCAAGAAAAGACCGCATTCACATGCCCCTTCGGTATATTCGCTTATAGAAAGATGCCTTTTGGGCTTTGCAATGCCCCCGCCACTTTTCAAAGATGTATGCAAGCTATATTCTCCGATCTTGTGGAGAAATGTATAGAAGTCTTCATGGACGACTTCTCAGTGTTTGGAAGCTCATTTGATCTATGTCTGGCAAATTTGGAAACAGTTTTGAAGAGATGCATCAAAACCAACCTCATTCTTAATTGGGAAAAATGTCACTTCATGGTGACGGAAGGGATTGTTTTGGGACATAAAATTTCATCCAAAGGAATTGAAGTGGACATAGCTAAAGTGGAAGTCATTGAAAAGCTTCCACCGCCGACCAATGTAAAAGGAATTCGAAGTTTTCTTGGCCATGCTGGTTTTTACAGAAGATTCATTCAGGATTTTTCCAAGATTGCTAAGCCTTTAAGCAGCCTCCTTGTAAAGGATACACCATTTGAAATGAATGATGAATTGATGGACGCTACTCCAGGATGTGCAGAAGAAACTCCACTACTCAGAGAACTGGCAGCAGATGAAAGGAAACAGTGGAGGTTCGGAGCGCACTCAAGGTGTTTGTGAAATTGTCTGGTGGTGTTTGAATGGATGTTTTGGTAGATCTCTAACTCAGTAGGCTTTCCAAAGGGGAAAGAAGCTAGAGGAGGTGCTAGATAACAAAGCACAGAGGTGAACTTGAGAGTAATAGCTGGAAATTGGCAACATTTCTTTACTTCAATTCAAGTTATTCTTACAATGGATTGAGGTTCTCTTTTATAGATGAAGAGAGGCCTTCAAACGTGCCTAGCAAGCTACTGGAAATGTAAGAGAGACGTGTTGGAGAAGCTATACAGACTAAGTTGCATGTTCCATGTGCACAACATTGAAAACGTGCTCAAAAGAGATGAAACTACATTGTTGCTTTATGTTTCATATATAACATGTGCTTCAAACTTGGACATTGGTGAGTGGCAGCGGCTGCAAGCTTCTTTGGCTGCTTGGTTATGGTTCCAAGCCTTATTATTGTCCTACAAAACAATGTAGATATATTTAGTAAAGTAAACATTCTAAGACTTATAAAGAAAAGAACTTTTGTTTATTCAACTTCCCTTTCTTAGTCTTAAGTTGATACTTCTTAGGATGGAAAGTCCCTAAAGGGGTTGCCATCATGAATGCTTGAAGGCATTTGAAGTTTTGAAAGTCAAGCTAATTTCTGCTCCGGTGATTATAGCCCCTGATTGGAATAAAGACTTTGAACTAATGTGTGATGCAAGCGACTATGCTATAGGTGCAGTCCTTGGGCAGAGAAGAGAAAAAGTGTTCCACACAATCTACTACGCAAGCAAAGTCTTGAATGGAGCACAACTAAATTATGCAACCACAGAAAAAGAGTTTCTTGCAATAGTGTATGCGCTAGAGAAATTTAGGCCCTATCTCATTGGGTCTAAGGTGGTTATATACACTGATCATGCTGCCATCAAATACTTACTAACCAAACCTGATTCCAAACCGCGCTTAATCAGATGGGTGCTTTTGCTACAAGAGTTTGATGTGCATATTAATGACAAGAAAGGCAGTGAGAATGTCATTGCTGATCATTTATCCCGGCTCATCAATGATGAAGTTACAAGCAAAGAAGAAGAGATCCGAGAATCCTTTTCAGATGAGACTCTCTTGCACATTCAACAGAGGCCATGGTTTGCCGACATGGCAAATTTCAAGGCAGCGGGAGTTATCCCAGAAGACTTATCTTGGAGTCAGAAAAAGAAGTTCTTTTATGATGCAAAACAATTTATCTGGGATGACCCTTTCCTGTTCAAGATTGGGGCTGACAATCTATTGAGGCGCTGTGTAACCAGTGAAGAAGCAACAGGAATCCTTTGGCACTGTCATAATTCACCGTATGGGGGGCACTTCAATGGAGAAAGAACAGCTGCAAAAGTCCTTCAGTCAGGATTCTATTGGCCCACATTATTTAAGGATGCTCACAATCATGCCAAAAGCTGTGATAGATGTCAGAGAACCGGGAGCATATCAAGAAGGCATGAAATGCCACTACAAGCAATCTTAGAGGTTGAAGTCTTTGATTGTTGGGGCATAGACTTTGTTGGCCCACTTCCACCATCTTTCAATAATGAATATATTTTGGTGGCTGTTGACTATGTAAGTAAGTGGGTGGAAGCATCAGCTTGTCAGAAAAATGATGCTAAAACGATCATTAAATTCCTGAAAAGGAATATTTTCTCAAGGTTTGGGGTGCCCAGAATTCTTATTAGCGATGGAGGATCTCATTTTTGCAACTCCCAGCTAGAAAAGATATTAAATCATTATGAAGTGAAGCACAAGGTTGCATCCCCATACCATGCTCAGACCAACGGCCAGGCCGAGGTTTTAAATAGGGAAATTAAGAGGATTCTTGAGAAAACAGTTTCGTCTTCAAGAAAAGACTGGGCAATAAAGTTAGATGATGCCTTATGGGCCTATAGAACAGCATTGAAGACACCGGTGGGAATGACTCCATTCCAATTAGTCTATGGAAAGGCATGTCATTTACCAATGGAAATGGAACACAAGGCTTACTGGGCTCTCAAATTTCTCAATTTTGATCCTACCTTGTCTATAGAGAAAAGGAAGTTGCAATTACAAGAGTTGGAAGAACTGAGACTAAATGCCTATAAAAACTCCAAGAAGTACAAGGAAAAGGTCAAGATGTATCATGATAAGATGCTGCTGAATAGACAATTTCAACCTGGCCAACAAGTCTTACTATTCAACTCTAGATTCAAAATTTTCCAAGGCAAGTTGAAATCAAAGTGGTCTGGACCTTTCACCATAAAGGAGGTAAAGCCCCATGGAGCCATTGAATTGGTTGACCCTGTATCCGATGATCAAAAGAGAAGTTGGGTGGTAAATGGACAGCGGTTGAAACATTACTTGGGTGGTGAGATTCAGCGTCTCACCACAATCATTCATCTCTCGGATCCTTGAGCATCATTGTGTCAAGCTAATGACGTTAAACAAGCGCTTACTGGGAGGCAACCCAGCTTTCTAACCTTTCCTCAGTGTTATTTTGTTATTTGAGTGTGATTTTGATCTTCTTATTTGTATTTTAGAACTTGTTAAAATTTGGCTGTGTGGAAGCATGTTAGTATGTTTTGTAGCCTGAGATGTTTATTGTGTGATTTTGTTATGTCTGGATTAGTAATAGCTTGTTTTGGAGAATGTTGAAATTTTTTGAAATTGAGCACCTTAAATTTGATTCTTCAGTTGAATTTCACTTATTGAAGATTTGAGCAAATGTGTTTAGTAAAAACAAGGTGTTCTGAGTTGTTTTGAGAGCTAGAGAATGTAAAAATCAGAAAATTGTACTGTGAGTTGAGCAATTCTGCAGTCTGCTGAAATCTGCAGAATTCACGCCCAAGCCCCCCTGACCAGGCGCGCCCAGGCGCGAGATGGCACAATCTACGTGCTGGTCGCGCCCGGCGCCCTCCACACGAGGGGCGCCTGGGCGCGACATGTGCAGGCCCAAAACTTTCTGGATTTTAAGTGCACAGTAGAGTCAGTTTTTTCCCCATTTTCTAACCCTAATTCCCAGCCGTCTCTCTCTCTCTCTCTCTCTCGTGCCTATCCTCTCAAAGCCACCGTAGCCACCGTAACCCTCCGTCACTGCCCCTCTCACCACCACTGCACACGCACCATCACTCTCTCAGTTTTAACCTCTCACTCTCAAACCCTTTTTCCCCAACTCAACCCAGCCACTAAACCCTACCATTTACCTCCCACACTCAATCATCCTCATCACAAAAGTAATCCTTTCTGGGCACTCTTGACTCACGGCCAAGCTCTCAACTCACCCAAGAACCCCAATTTCAAAATCAATTTCGCTTTTCCAAATCAAGTAGGTTTTAATTTCGTTTGCTTGTAATTGAAAATCTATTGCTTTAAAGTTTAGATTGTTGTTTGAAATAGAGTAGGATTGTGCCATCAAACTGCTTGAGTGCTTGGTTGATCATTGAAAAGTGGAAACAAGCCACTGCAACAGAGTTCTGCACTTTGCAGAAACTCGCGCCGGGCGCCCCTTGCAAGGTCGCACTCGGGCGCGACTGGCTCGGCCAAGAATGTGGCCCATGCTTTGATCTTCAAATGTTTTTCCAATTTCTCTTTTTCTTCCGTGTTTTGACTGTTTTGACTTAGTGTATGTTTGTTTAATTGAATTGCTTGTGTGCTGGATTGATAGCTGTAGAATTGATAAACCACAAAAACAAGAAACCAAGCCAGGAGAAATCTGCAGATTTTCTCTGCATAAGTCGCGCCGGGCGCCCCCTGCAGGTTCACGCCCGGGCGCGACTGGTTCTGCCAGCATTTGGCCTGGGTGGAGTTTTTCAACTGTTTTTCATTTTTTTTCCTTTTGATCTTCTTGTGATTTTTTTTGATTAATTGTCCTAATTGTTTGTGTATGATTTTAAGCCTTGACTGAACATCCTTTTGCACAAACATTACAATTCACTATTATCATGTGTTGCTCCCACTTAAAATCACAATGCTTGCATGTTTGTGCAGAAATAGCATCTGCCTCAGGATCCAAGAGAATCAAAACCACAGCAGCTCATACCAAAAAGGGGCAGGCAGGAAAGAACAAGATGTCTCAACCTACATTCCTCTCCAAGAACCATCAGCAAAATTTTGAGGCATCACAAAACAGAAGGCTGCTTATGGAACGAGTGGTTGAAGAAATACCTCTGGAGGCACCACAATTTGCAGCAGAGGTGGGGCGTCGGCAATGGAGCACCCTCACCACCTTCCCTGCTCCAGCTAACATTGCGGTGGTCCGTGAATTCTATGCAAATGCCCGCATTTATTCTGAAGAAGCAGAGCCATTTATGAGTTATGTGAGAGGGAGGCAAGTATCGTTCAATGCATATGCAATCAACTCCTTCCTCAACATTCAGTGGCCAGGAGGCAATATTCAATGTCAGTATTCTCAAGCCTTCAACCATGACTTTGGGGGATTTGACTTCCAGGAGGTTGAGAGGACTTTATGCCTACCAAGAGGTCATTTCCATAGAAACAGACAAGGACAACCACTGCACATCAAGCGTTCCTTTCTAACACCTCTCTGCAAATACTGGGTGGCATTTATCCATGCCAATATATCTCCATGCTCCCATATCTCCGACCTCAATGTGTGTAGGGCCGTCCTCCTTTTCTTCATCTTGCGGGGCCAACCAATTAATGTGGGTCAAGTCATAGCAACTGAGATCAATGATTGTGCCCATACTCCACTGAACAATACTCCACTCGGGAACCCATCTCTGATCACACACTATGTGAGCTTGCTGGGATTGACACATCAAATCCTCCATTTGAGAGACCTCGGAAAACAATCGATCGCTCATATTTCCTACAATACTGTTCGATTGATGAAGAGGGTCAAAATATCCCTGCACCCCAGCCATCAAGACCACATAGGAGAAATCGTCCAGACCTACCTGCCCAGCCTGATCAACCCGGCCCACAAAATCCCTTCCAAATGTATGATATGAGGATGGCGTTGATCGATGCTAAGCTTGAAGCGATCAACAGGATGGGCCTTGCTCACGCAGACATGATGCGTCATGTCTACGCATCCTCTCACCCAGGTTTCATGACTTCAGAGGAGTATGCTGCCAGAGTAGCTTGGCCTGGGGACCAGACCCAACACAGTGGAGGTGGTGGGACATCCTCTGGAGCTCAAGCAATGGAAGAAGACCAATCTGAAGAAGAAGAAGATGAGGAGGAAGCCACTGAAGAGGACACAGAGAGTGATTCTTGAGGAGATGAGAAAAAAAAGAAGGGGCAACAATTTTTCTTTCATTTCTTTCATGCTAAGAAGGGGCAACAATTTTTCTTTCATTTCTTTCATGCTTTAATTTCAGTAGTTAATTTAATTTCAGCACTCGTACTTTTAGAACTTTTGGTTAAATGTTGAACTTGGCTGAATGAGTAAGTTGATGAAAATGTTTTGAACTCGACTTGACTAGAAATCTTTTATGTTTGCTCTTACTCTGTGAGATTTTGAGAAAACAGGATTGAGTTGTGAAGTTACGTAGTGTGGTTACTCTCGACTGAATGAATTTCATGCTCTGTTTTTCTTGTGATTAATATGCATGGCATTGTGTTTGAAAACAAATATGGAACCCTGAGTAACCTAGTGAGATATTGTGCTCCAGAATTATTGTTGAACGATATCACTTTAGAAGCACAATTGAGTTTTGCCTGATTTTCTCTGAATTGAATCATTTACTTGTATATTACACATGATCAAGGCTGTCTTGTTCTCCCTTTGTTGTCTTAAGTTTTTGAACCCAAAGCCTATTGTAACCATATGTAGCCCATCCATGAACCTTAAAAAGCAATTTGAAAAATTTGTGATCCCTCTACCTTGAGCTAAGATGAGCATTCAATTGTGGTACAGGAAAATGGTTCAAGTTTGGGGTTGTTGAGGTGACAAGAGAAAAATGACAATAAGAGTCAAAAAGAAAAATGAAAAGAAAAAGGAAAAAGAACAAGAATAAAAATACTACAAAATGGAAAAAGAAGTAAGATTTGGGTACAATTGGTGGAAGTATAAGAGACGACTTTGTTATCTTGTGCTAAAGTGAATGCTCTCTTAATTAAAGGTATTTGTTTTACCTAGAAAAACCAAAACTCCTTCTTAGCCCAGCCAAAATACAAGCCTTGAATGTTCTTGTAATGCAAATTTATAGGTAAATATGTTCATTGTAGGAGAAATGAAAGGCAAAGTTCAATTGTGTGATATTGTGATGATTGAGTGAGAGACACACATCCCCATACACCTTCGAAAGTGAGAGAAATAGTTTCTTCTCAGAGGAAGGGTTCCATGTTAGTTAAGAAAATACTATTGCCATGTGTGTTGGTCCCTCATAGAACATAGAGAATTTCTTTTGTAATATTGTGAGTACCATCAGTGAAAGCTTTACTTCTTGTGACAAAAATTTATCTTCTCAAAAAATCAAGTCAACATGATGAGCAAACATGATTGAATTTTACTCTTTTAGAGTGTTGAAGCATTAGATTTGAGTTGTTTGTTCAAGCCATTTCAAATTTTTCTGCTTGAGGACAAGCAAGATTTCAAGTTTGGGGTTATGATAACGGTAATTTTTACCATTATTTTTGAACCAACTTTCGTACCAAATCGACCCTTTTGAAGCTTGAAACATGTTTAATCCTCCCTCTTTATCTAAGTTTGTGAGTAAGTCTAGCTTAAGCTTTACATTTGAGTTTTCATCACTAACTCCTCAAATTTGTAGGCAATTTGCGTGTGTTGGAGAAGTACTGAACTACTAAGAATGGGAGCCAAGGAAAAGGTACAAAAGCAGGAGGCTAAAGGAGTAAGGAAGGCACCCCATGCCTGGGCGTGACAAAGAGGGCGCCTGGGCGCAACTTTGCCCGAGAATCTCACGCCCGGGCGTGACAATGGGGCGCCGGGCGCGACTTTACAGAGAGTCTCGCGCCCGGGCGTGACAAATAGGGCGCCCGGGCGTGACTTTTCTAGAGAGTTTCACGCCCGGGCGCGACTGAGAAAGGGGGCTGGGCACGACTTTTGCTGACCTGGAACCCTAGACCTATTTAAAGCATTCTGGAACTGAGGGTGCTATCTTCTTGGCGGCTGAAGCTTGAAAGACCATTTTTGGACCTCAGGGAGCTGGTTTTGGCAGTGGGAACTCTCCATTCTTCCTCCTTGGATCCCCATTCTTCCATTTTCCTCCATTGTAAGCTCAAGTTCTCCATGACTATGGAGAACTAATTTCAATTTGTTGGGGAATGATGTAGTTACGAAACTTTCATGTAAATGCACTTGAGTTTAATGAATTTAAGCTTCTTTCATTTGATTGTGAGTGTTTAATTTCCTTCTCTTAAAGCTTGTTGTGACTTGATCAACCATAGCATGAATCTTAGATCTGCTTGATGTTGGGAAATATTGTGTGGATCTGGAACTGGAATTAACACCTATTGGGGATTGTATCTAGGGATAAAGCTTGACCCTTTAGTTGTCTTAAACCTCTAATTGTAATGCAGATGAACTTTCTAGGTTACCAAGGGATTGGAACTGCAAAAGTGAGTCTAGGCTCTTTCTACCAAGGAATTGGGTCTGAGTATAATAGGAAGGTTGACAAAAGAAATTAATTGAAGAAGTAGTAATTTGCATTTGCATGATAGCGTAGTAATTATAATCATTCTCCAACATCTCAAATCCATATTGTTTCATTATCCATTAACCACTTTCAATCTTTTAGTCTCTAAGAAGTTCATTTTATCACGTATATATGAATTGGAATTTTATTGTACTTGAGTCATACTAAAAAGAGATTATTCTTAGTCTAAGTGAGTTAAATTATTATACGGTTGTTAAGTGTTACACGAGTCTCTTGGGAAACGATATCCGGTCTTACCGGTTTATTACTTAGAACGATTTGGTACACTTGCCAGAAAGTTAACAAGCCCAGCCACCTGCTGCTCACGTCCCGTTAAAATGCACCAGAATTCAGCTTTTGAAAAACGCACATTTTTAATTTTTTTGGCATGGGACTTGCAGTCCAAGCTGAGTAGCGTCTTAGATACTCTTCTTTAGTGATCTTAGAAGCTTGTAGAGTCAAATTTAGAGCTCTCTCTTCACTTATAAAAGAGAGGTCCATCTCCATGTAAAATCAAACTTGAAAGATATATTGAAGTGTTGTTGAGATTACTCTAGACCTTTATACTTCGAGTTCACCTTATTGTGCTTAATTCAGCACCTTCTCATCCAGCTTCCTTCCCTCTTGGAAGGCCTTCTGAGCTTGTGAGGCTTCAACATACACTAAACACTCACTGAACCATTTCACAAACACTTGGTGTGCATCTCCATTTTCCTTCATCAATTCATTTCGCTGCGTCACTTTGAGTTGTGGAGCTGCTTGAGCTTGGAGCTTGGAGCTGCTTTCATCAGTAATCTTACAAATTTGTTCCCTCATTAACTCTTAAATCCTTGAATATGAACACTACAATCACTTGCAAATCTATTCCCCTAAATTCCTTCCAATAGAAAATCTTTAGAAATGAATATGGCCTTATAGATGTAATCGTGTGGATGATTTCCACAAAGAAACATATTTGGCCTAGTTTTTTTAGTTTTTTTTATTTGGTGAAAAATGAGTGAACGAGACATGTCAACTTTCTTTTTTCTTCTTTTGAGTAAAAATTTGAAAGTTGTATTTTGAAAGAAATATTACTAAACTGAAAATATGTTGTTGGTTAGTTCATCAATCAATTGTAGATAATATAGATATAAGATTTAAATAACCATGGTTACAAAATTCTTCTTTATTATATTATTATGATACTTTTAAATCATGTTCCATAATTATGGATGTTTGTAATTTGATATTTATGAAAAAATAAATAAATATAATTCGTTAAGTTAAATTGGTATTACAACAATAATATATCTTCAATTAAAGTTAAATTTGTAACATCATTACATAGATTTAATAATTCAAACAGAGAGACCATGCACTAAAGAAATCTCATTACACTCATATTAAAATACAACCATAATAGCATGACAAGTGTGATAATCAACTAACTATCTACGACTTGTAGAAGTGTTTCATACACATCGCTAATTATCTCTCTGTTTTAGGTAAAACCTTTAATACTGATGAATTAAATATTAAATTATATTTTTTGAACAAGACATTACAACCAAAGATCACGATCACTATGTACTCACAAAACCTTGCAACTTATGGCGGCTCTATTTGGTAAATTAAGAGAGCACGAGCTTGAACTTGGAAGGTTGAATGAAGAAGAGGAACAAGAAAGGAAAAATAATATTGTTTTTAAATTTGAGGTCGTTCAAAGTGAAGCCTTAAAGAAGATGAAGACTCTGATTGTGAAAATATGAACTTAATGATGAAAATATTCACAAAGTTTATGAAGAGCAAAGGACAACATAAAAATCATAAAAATAAAAATCAAGGTTCTTCTTCAAAATTCAAGTGTTACAGGTGTGGATAATCCAAACATGTCAAAGCATATTATCGAAATGCTAAAAAGAGTGAAGAAAAGAAATGAAGAAAATTCTTCAAGAAAAAATAATGGGAGGTGAATGATTTAAGCACTTCATCATGCTTTTCACCAAGATCTAGTCATTTAAACGAAGAAACTAATAGTTGTTTGATAGCAAGAATTTAATCAAATTGTAACAATGTTAGTAATTTTAGCATTTATAGTGATATGAATAATTATGATGAATTACTTTATGTCTTTCAAGAGTTGAATGATGAATCTGAAAAATTAATTTATTTGCATAGTAATTTGAAATCAAAATATAAAGTCTTGCAAAAGAAATTTGAAAAATCTTTGGAAGTAGAAGAAATTTTAAAAAGTAAAGTTTCAATTTCAGAGGAAAGTAAATATGTACCTATTGAGGGTGGATCTTGTAAAAGCTAAGTGTGCATCTTGTAAAATTTATATGTTTAACGTTGACATTCTTAAAAAATTACTTTAAGATGCAACTAAAAATAATTTTTTTCAAAAAGTCAATGGTTAAGAAAAAGACTTTTAATAAAAACAAGCCAGCTCCTAAGAATATGTATAAAAGACCACGTAGGGTATGGGTAGAAAAAAGATGCCTTATTCTAGGAGTATAAATTGTATAACATGTTTCTATTGTATACAGAAGGGACATACTTTTAAGAAATGTAGAATCAAACATTTTGACGTTCCTACATCGATTGTCCATATCCGATGGAGGCTAAATCGGTTTTCCAGATCTGATATAGTCCCTATCGCATCTCAAATCCGACAAAGCACAGATCTGCAACGAAACATCTTCAAATCATCCACAAACACTACCAACCATCTACAAACACTATCAATCATATACAAACACTACCTCTCTATAGATCTATATCTACAACACATTATCCAGTTGAAAATAAATTTGGCACAAACCAACCTTTGGGCAGCAGCTACGAAGGGAACAACACGAAGATGACAAAGATGTGGTGTGGTGTGCGCCTCGATTGTGCCTGGAAGCATTGGAAGAAGATGAAGTCGGTGTGTGCTTGTGAGGTTGGAGCAACAGTGTGGTGTCTGTGAGCTTCGGGCAACAGTGTGGTGTCTGTGAGATTATAGTGCTGGGTACAAAGAAGGAGAGGGAGAAACGAAAGAGGAGTGTGTGCGAGCACAAGGAGAGGAGGAACATAAGAGTGGAAGAGAGAAAGTGAGATGCGACAGAAAAGGAGAGATGTGATTTTCGAAATACACAAATATAAGAATAATAACTAACAAAATCTTTGATCATTATTAAATATCAGGCTTAATACCACTGTTGGTCACAATTTTTGTCAGCTTTATTCGAAATGGTCCTAATTTTTTAAAAATGTTCAATGTTGTCCTAAAGATCGTAATTTGTGTTCAATTTAGTCTTTTTTACAAAAAGCGTTTAAATAGTTAACGACCAAATGTCCAGTTGTGCAATTAGTGACACATCACCCTTAACATGTCATCATCATCACCTACCTCCAGAAACCCTAATTTCCGCCTACATAAAAACCCTAGCCATCACGTAACCCTAACCGCCGTCGCCACGCTCACGGCCAACAACCATCTTCGCACCTCCATCATCAAACATTTCGAAACCCTAACCAGATGGTCGCGTCACCACCACCGTTGTTCATCTTCTCAGTCCAGCAACCACCCAGAAACACCACCATGACCATCTTTCCCTTCCTCCACTGTGAATCGCCATCAACATCTTGTCAAGACAACCATGATCGCCGCAACGAGACAACAAGCCATGCGCGAGCTCATCTTCTCCGTCAAGTCTTCAACCTACAAAGGGAAATACAGAGAACGAAAAAGCCAATTGAAGAAGAATTGCCGCCGCAAAAGTGTCATTCTCCATCAATCTTCATCTGCTCCAGCCATCGCGAAGTTGCTCTTCGAACCTACAAGTAGAAAGAAACCAAATCACAGACAAGCAACCACAAGCCAAATTCGAATCGCAACGCTCCTGCATTTCGAAACCTATTCAGTTTTCCTCTCGCGGCGCAGGCGTAAGGAAGCCTTTTCCCCTTGCATTCAGAAATCCTAATTTTTTGGGTGCGGAAGGAAGTCTTTCATTGGCTGAATCATGTTTTAGTCAAGGTAGGTCAGTAGTTAAATAACATGTCATTCACTGATTGCACAGTTGGACATTTGGTCGTTAACGATTTAAACGACATTTGCAAAAAGGACTTAATTGAACAGAAATTACGATGTTTAGGAGTACATTGAACATTTTAAAAAAATTAGGATCATTTCGACCAAAGCTAACAAAAATTGGGACCAACAATGGTATTAAGCCTAAATATTAATACAATTTTAATAAGGGGTAATTTTGGTATTCTAATAATATTTGGAGGTGCAGAGTGACATCCTTGGAGGTGTAGGGTGAAACACCCGGCATGAAGAAGTGTGTACACTTGACACTAAAGTTTCTTACTTGGAAGGGAAATTTGATCATTATTTTTTTTATGATAATGATGATATGAGTGTTGAGTTCTAAATTAATAAAATAACTTTTGTTTTCTTTTTAGTATTGGATGAGTTTTTTGATTTAAGGATAGTTAAATTTTAGTTAAGTTAACTTATTTAAGGGGAGTTAACTAAATAATACATTTTTTATTATGATTAAAAAGGGGAAGAAAAATTTAAAGCATGTATTTTTTAAAACATATCTTTAAGACCATTTTATGTCTTTCTTTTGTTTAGTTGTGTATTTGTAGGTTATTATAGAAAGCTTTAAAACATATTTTGAGCATCATAAAAAAAAGGGGAGATTTTTGACAAAATAAAAAATGATAAAAATCGGGAAATTGTTATGATGATAAAAATAAGTTCAAGAACTCAAATTGTCAAAGATATTGGGAGACTAGTGTTTTAGTATGTTTTGAATTAAGTTTTTGAAATAAGTCATATGTTACCAATGAGGAGCATTGGTGTCTTGAAGATATTATGGTTTTGGTGATGCTACAAGATGAAGAACATGAAGACTTTTGTTGTATTTATTTAAAAGCATTTTGTAGAATTAATTGTATAGGAATAACTTTTTTTTATGTAAAAACACTTAGAAGTTTTCCTGTTTAGAGAGTCTTTGCACAGATAATCGATTATTTTGTGCAATAATCGATTATCACAAGCCTATTTGAAAAAGAGTTGCTCGCGCAAATAATCGATTATCACTCAGGATAATTGATTATCACTTTTTGAAAACCCCATAACGGACACAAATAATCAATTATCACTTATGATAATTGATTCTATTTGGCAGTTGGGAGTTGTCTTTTCATTTTCTGAACCTTGGGCTATAAATACTGTTTTCCACAACTCTTAAAAAGTAACTTTTCATTTGAGAGTATTAGAGCTTTGTGCCTAAGGGAAACTCTCTGTGAGTGAAAAAATATCTATGTCATTTGAGAATACAGTTTGTCTTAGGAAGTTCTCAAGTAATAGTGTTGCCTTGTGTCAAGTTTTATGAATAGGAGAAGCTCGTGCTTAGTGTGTCTAAGGTCGGAGCGATTCTCTTCAAGTTGGCCAAGACAGGTTCTTCCATTCGTTTGTCGAAGGAAGGTTCTTCCGTTCATTTGTCGAAGGAAGGTGTTTTCTGTTCTTTGCTCATTTCATTATCTTGTAATCTGTACAACAATATTTTTAGTGAAAAAGGTTAATCACTATTCATAGTGATTAACGACTGGACGTAGAATCTTTTGATTCGAACCAGGATAAAATTTATGTGTTGATTTTCTTGAACCCTACACTCTCTGCACTTTTAGCATACCAACTGTTTGATAAAAGTTCTATAAGAAAATCAAAATTTTAAAATGGACCATTGTATCTTGTTTATTGACCGCTACACGCTTAACACTCTTTGATCTCTTTTATTACTCTATTGCACGACTCGCTGATACCTACATCATATTGTAAACAAATTTTGTGTAAGACTTAACTTAGAAAGTCACAAAGCAACCTTGCACAAAGATCACTAAGAAAAGTTTTAAAAAAATTCAAAAATGTTGTGTGATAATCGATGAACTCTAGTGATAATCGATTTTTGTATTGGGAAGTCAGATTTTAAAAAGGGAAAATCAATAATATTACAATTTTTATTAAGAAACCATATCATTTCCCTATTGGTTTTGTCCAAACTAGATTATTTCATTATGCGATTCTAACCTTTGACACTTGTAAAAGCAATTTCCTAATTATTAATTGTAGAATCATGCATTTCATTTTCCTTATAGCTATTGTGGTTTATTACTATAATTTAATTGTCTTGTTCTTATCCTCGCAATTTTTTTTCACTAAATAACCACTAAAAATGAAACAGAGAATGAGAAAGAAGAATGAAAATTATGATTAATTGAAAGTTAAGTTAGTGAGATGTACGAATGCATTAAGATGGGATGTTTAATGTCATATTGTTCTATTTTGAATCATTATGTTGATAGACAAACTAACATTTAAAGTGTAAAAGAATTTCATAAATAAGAAAGTTAGATGATTCAAGTTTCTACTATAAACTAAAATCAATTTATGCACTTTTATTTTTCTATTAGTTAGATGCAAAAGTTCATGGACTAAGTTTGTTTTAGTTTAAGGAGAAAAAATCAAATCATTAGAGCTTCTTGCTTTCTTCTTATAGGTACTAATACATTCAACTCATATAGAGTTTGAATTGGAACAAAGATCCTACTTCTTTAGACCACCACTCTATACATGGTATAAAATGACAGTTGTTATAATGGTTCATCATAAATTGCCATATTATATTTTGTGGCGACAATATTTATAGCGTTTAAAAAATTGTCACTCCGATAAATAACGATGGTTAAAAATGATGCAAAATGCAAAAATAATTGTCATTACACGTTTTATTATAGTAAGTTAACATGATCAATTAGATAATAAAATGTTATAAGGGTTATTGATAGTTTAGTTAATAAGTAATGGTCACTTGTAACTTTTTTTTTTTGAGAATATCAATGAAGTTAATATAGTTATGTACAACATATATTCTAAGATTCCACACTATACTTATTAATAGTCTCTTTCCTAAGAGATCTTGTATGTATCTCAAGATTTTGTCAAACCTTATCGAAAATTTAAGAGGAATAATTCGAGACTCACTTCAACTTATAATCCATATATTAATAAACAATTCAACAGAACCATGTAATACTTATAAGATTTTTCAAAATCATACTTTTCGGACCATTTTGGAAGTTAGGATGATACTTTTAGCTCCAATATGCCTACAACAATAATTATTATATTAGTGCGGACATAATTTCTTTTAAAGACTTATATAAATTAAAGTGTGAAGCTCCATTAATATTAGTACTTGAATATGAAAATCTTCATTAAATAATAGTTACCTCAACAAATGCTTAAGAAAGCTAAGCTGATAAAAAAAGATAAGAGAAACTTTTTTGATTTAGCAAAAAATTTATGTAAATAAGAGACAATTTTTTTTGAAAATATTTGCTAGTGAGATTTTATTGTGAAATACACCCTTTTTTTAACAGTAGTTTTTGTGGTTATTAAGAATATACAAATATAAGAAATCCAAATAAGATTCTTTTTCGATTAAGGTGATTGCTTCTATCTTCTTAATAGTAAAACTATAAAAAAAAGTATTTAAATCTGTCAAAAATTAAAATCACGCGCCAGGTAGGGGTCGAACCTACGACCTTCTGCTTAGGAAACAGACGCTCTATCCACTGAGCTACAAGCGCAACTCATATTGTAAATGTCAATTTGGTTTAATTTGTTTCTTTATTAAAGAATAAAAGGAAACTACCCAAACTCATCCCTCGAAAAAGAAAGAAACACATCCAAGGTTTTAATTTTGGTGGCAATAAAATTAATTGACAAAATGTTTAGAATATACTCAAAATTTGTCCCCTTTAAGTTGGCTATATTATGAAATGTTTGGAATACACTTAACATTTGTTAAAAATTATAAAATTAGAAAAAAAGAAATAAATGAGGATTAAAGAAAAAAGAGTAACCCTGAAGAAAGGACGTGCTTTACAAAATCAGAGATAATTGTTTAATATATATATATATATATATATATATATATATATATATATATATATATATATATATATATTTAACAAATTTTGGAAAGTATTATGAGATTTTGAAATATGGAATATCCTGTTAATGATTTATAATAAATAGTTATTATATAGGTAGAATATAATATGTAAATTTATTAAAAAAAATAATTTTCAAGATAATTTTTTCAATAATCTTATGCTAAGCACCATTGTCATTATTATATAAATTACCATTGTCATTATTATATAAATTATTGGTTTAAACCTTTCCTTGGTCCTAATTTTTGTATGGAAATCTCAGTTGGGTCATCATTTTTTCAATTGTCTCAATTGGGTCATATTTTTTGTAAAAATGAACATATTTTATCGTAAGCGTTAAGTGCTCTCTGACGGCGTTAGCAGTTGCTGACCTATGCACACTAATGTAGAAGTGTTTTATTACGTGGAATTTTCTTTTTAAAATTAAGAGTTTTTTGACGTGGCTCATCCAAATCTGGTCAGATTCCCTTCACCACCCACTTCACTGGACTCACTCTCCCATGGAAGTTGAGGAAGAGGAGGGTATGTTGGATGGTCCAGCATCAGACGGAGCAGCAACACTTACTGGGTCAGCCATATGAGTGTCCATGTCATCATCTTCATCTACATCAGGATGGTCATCATCTTTGTGAATAAGGATTGTGCCTCTAGTAATGAATCCCATTTGACGAAAGGTAGTATCTCCAATTTCTGACCCCACAGCTTCAATAGTTTGAACGAGTTCTCCTTCAACAGGTACACCTTTGAATTCTAAAATCCTAGAAATAAGAAGAGCATAGGGAAATTGATATGAATGGGATTTCTTGGCTTTTACCATTGTGTCAGCAATGAGAGCAGGCCAATCGATGTGTATGTGATTTAGAATCCCATACAACAGAAGTAAATCCTGCTCAGAGCATTGAGCATGGTTGGTTGCTCTAGGACATAAAATCCAGACAATCAAGTAGTGAATCATCCTTTCTTCAACTTTAAAACCTCAAACCAGTAATTGCCTTCTATTTGTTTGCCGTTCAGGATGACGCAGGAAGGATTGAAAAGTCATCATCCTGTTGAAATCTTCAAGTCCTAAATGGACTTTGATAGCATCATCCCAGATGGGAAGTTGAGCAACATTGGTCCATACGTCATCATCTAAAATGATGCGTACTCCCTTGACCTTAGTAGATATTATCCCATCTCGATAGTGCAAGTTGAAGTAGAAGACTCTTATAAGATCAGGATAAATGCATCCTTTTTGTTCTAACAGATGCGTTAACCCCTGCTCAGCAAAAGTGTTTGGAAATTGAAAGCCATAGAAGCGGAAAAAGTCAAGACGAAAAAACTTTACCGCCATGATCTTCCTTTCTTGCCAGGAATTAACAAAGTCTGCATGTTTCCCTTGATCTGAAATCCATCCATCTATGTTTGCAAGACGTGGTTGAGAAGAAGAGGAGGCTCCAGCTGTTCTACGATGGTGCCTTCTTGAGTCAGCCATGGAGGAAGAATGGAAAAATGAGATTTTGAGAAGGTGAAGAGAAATGAAGAAGATTTGAGCTCTAGATTTGATTTCAGCAGTATTTGGGTGCAAAGGAGTGTCTAATAATCGATTATGGGTGGCTATTTATAAGAAAAATGGAAAAACTAGCCGTTTATGACCATTTATAGCCGTTATGGGATGCTTCAACGGCTCTATTTTTGAAACTGTCAGCGCGATAATCGATTATGGCTCGTGATAATCGATTATCAGTTCAATAATTACTGCCTAGAATTGCATGATAATCGATTGTGCATAATGATAATCGATTATCTGCTCAAGATTTTCCAGAATTGAATTTTATGCATGAATAATCGATTATAACTTAGTGATAATCGATTATGAAGCGTTAAGTTTACGAAAAATGCAAAAATTTGCATAGATTTTGATTCTAAGATATGTCTAAAACTCCTAACTCTCTTCTAAGCTCAAAAAATCTATCTTTAGGTAGAGCCTTGGTAAAGATATCAGCTAATTGATGTAAGGTATCAACATATTCAATTTGACAATCCCCTTTTGAATATGATCTCTTAAGAAATGGTGCCTAATTTCTATATGCTTAGTTCTTGAATGCATTATGGGGTTCTTGGTCAAATTTATCGCACTAGTATTGTCACATTTTAGAGGAATTTTGACAAGGAAGATATCAAAGTCTTCCAATTATTGTTTCATCCACAAAATTTGGGCACAACAGTTTCCAGCTGCAATATATTCAGCTTCGGTGGTAGACAAAGCTACACATGCTTGTTTCTTTGAGTGCTATGACACTAAAGAACATCCCAAGAAATGACAGGTTCCACTAGTACTTTTTCTATCAATTTTACAGCCACCATAATCTGCATCAGAGTATCCTATTAAACTAGGTGAGGCATCAGAGGGATACCAAAGTCCAAATGAAGTAGTTCCCTTAAGATATTTTAGAATTCTCTTAACTGCAGTCAAATGAGATTCTTTAGGATTGGCTTGGTATCTAGCACATACACAAACACTCTGCATAATATCTGGTATACTAGCAGTTAAGTATAGCAAGGATCCTATCATGCCTCTAAACATGGTTTCATTCACTCCTTTTCCAATTTCATCCTTATCTAAATAACATGAAGTACCCATGGGTGTACTAGCTTCCTTGCAGCTATCCATACCAAATTTCCTAAGAATTTCTCTACAGTATTTAGTTTGGGAGATGAATGTTCCACCATTCATTTGTTTTATCTGTATTCCTAAGAAAAAGTTTAACTCACCCATCATAGACATCTCAAATTCACCTTGCATTATTTTTGCAAACTCTTCACACAAAGAATCATCAGTTGACCCAAAAATGATATCATCTACATAAACTTGCACGATTAAAATGTGTTTTCCTACTTTCTTAATGAATAAGGTTGAATTAACCTTTCCTCTAGAAAATTCATTTTCTATTAAAAAGGTACTAAGTCTTTCATACCAAGACCTAGGTGCTTGTTTAAGACCATAAAGGGCCTTTTTCAACTTGTAAACATGATCAGGAAATTTAAAATCTTCAAAGCGAGGAGGTTGACTAACATACACTTCTTCTTTTATAAAACCATTTAAGAAAGCACTTTTTACATCCATTTGATATAGTTTAAATTTCATCAAAGATGCATATGCAAGTAATAATCTAATTGCTTCTAACCTGACTACCGGTGCATACTTTTCATCATAATCTATACCTTCCTCTTGGCAGTATCCCTTAGTAACTAGCCTTGCTTTATTCTTTGTGATGTTTCCATCCTCATCAAGCTTGTTCTTGAATACCCATTTTGTTCCTATGACTTGGAATTCTTCTTGTTTTGGAATAAGTTCCCAAACTTCATTCCTTTCAAATTGATTTAGCTCTTCTTGCATAACAATGCACCACTTGTCATCTTGAAGAGCTTCCTTTATATTTTTAGGTTCTACCTGAGACACAAAAGCAACAGTTAGACAAAAATTATTTAAATTATGTCTAGTAGTTACCCCTTTCGATATATCTCCTATGATGTTGTCCAAAGATAGTCCTCTTGGTTGTTGATAGCTTTTGGAATCAACGACTTGGGGTGTTTCTTGAAGCTCCGGAGGATAATTTTCATTTAGATACATCTCCTCAAGGGCTTCTCTTAAGTAATCCTCATCACCTGCAATGGGTCTATTTGACTCAAGAGGATTTACCTCAAGGTCTACAATCTCATCAAAGACAACATGCATTGATTCTTCAATTATCAGTGTTCTTCTATTGAACACTCTATAAGCTTTGCTAGTCAAAGAATATCCTAGAAAAATTGCTTCATCAGATTTTGCATCAAATTTTCCAAGATTATCTTTTCCATTATTTAAGACAAAGCATTTGCATCCAAAAATTTTCAAATGAGATATATTTGGTTTTCTACCATTCAACAGTTCATATGGAGTTAATTTTAGAATTGGCCTAATAAGTATCCTATTTAACACATAACAAGCAGTACTTACTGCATCAGCCCAAAAGTATTTTGGCACATTAGATTCATTCATAAGCGTTCTAGCTAATTCTTCTAATGATCTAATTCTTCTAATTCTAGCTAGTTCTAGGTGCAGAAAAATTATGTGCAATGCCAAATTCTTCACAAAATTTTCCAAACGATTCATTTTCAAATTCACCACCATGATCACTTCTCAAAGTTTTGATTTTCAAATCTTTTCCATTTTGAATACGTTTAGCAAAAGTTTTAAATGCTTTGAAAGCTTCACTTTTCAGAGTTAAAAAGAAAGTCCAAGTAAATCTAGAGTAATCATCAACAATTACAAGAGCATAGTAGTTTCCACCAAAACTTTTAATTCTAGATGGACCAAACAAGTCCATATGCAAAAGTTCTAAAGGTTTTGATGTTGAAATCATGCTTTTAGATGAAAATGAAGATTTGGTTTGTTTACCCTTTTGACATGCAGAACAAAGTTTATCTTTCTCAAATTTTAGTTTAGGCAAACCAATCACAAGATCCTTAGAGATTAATTTATTTAAGTGTTGCATGTGAATATGTGCAGCTCTTTTGTGCCATAGCCATGGATTTTCTTCTTTAGCAACTAAGCATGTTATACTATGACTAGATGCACTCTCAATATCAATCAAGTATATGTTATTATGCCTAACACCTTGCAAAGCAATTTCAGCAGAATTTTTAAAATAAACAGTACATTTGTCACTCTCAAAAGTTACCTTGAAACCTTTGTCGCATAGTTGGCTTATGCTTAGAAGATTATGTTTGAGGCCTTCAACGTATAAGACGTCTTTTATTGTCAAAGTGTTTCCTCCTCCAATGTTTCCAGTACCCATTATTCTGCCTTTGTTGTTATCCCCATACGTTACAAATCCTTGCTTCTTCTTCTCAAAAGAGATGAATCTTTTCTTGTCACCAGTCATGTGTCTTGAGCAACCACTGTCAAGATACCACAGTGACTTCTTGGACTTAGATTGATCCTACAAAACAAGTTAGCAAGAATTTTAGGTCCCTAATCTCAATATGGGTCCTTGGGGTTAGTTTTTGCAAGTTTACATCATCTCACAGCTTTAACCCAAGCATATTTGCCACTTGGAACACCAACATGTTTGATATTGCATTTGTTTGATGTGTGACCATGCTTCATACAGTAAAAGCAACATACATCACTAATTTTATTTTTAATAAAAGTTCCTTTAACAACCCAAATTTTTCGAGTTCTTCTTACCTTGGATTTAAAATTTTGATGCATGTTTCCATTGCTCTTATTAAGGTTTGTTTTAGCATGTGAATTAGCTTTAGTTGCCTTAGCAAGTAAGTTTTCAAGTATATCAATATCAAACATATAACTTTTGCATGACAAGCATTCAACAGGTTCAACAGTAGCATTTGCATCTGATAATTTAATTTCTAAGGTATTAACTCTATTTCTTAGAACAACTTCATCATCAAGAAGTTTATCATATTTTAACTTCAATTCATTATGTTCCTTTTTTAAATTTTTATGAGCAGCATTAAGTTTCTCAGATTCATTCATCAATTCAAAGAAAGCTTTTTGTAAATCTAATTCACTAGATTCAAAGCTGGAATCGCTTACTTGACTTCCAGTTTCTTCAGAATCTGCCATAAGGCATAGATTGGCTTCTTCTTCTGTGTCACTTGAACTCGTTGAGCTAGAGGCATTATCCTCCCAAGCTATGTATGCTTTCTTTTTCCTTTGAAATTTTCTTTCCTTCTTGTCTTCACTTTTCTTGCTTTTTGGACACTCAGATTTTACGTGCCCTCTTTCTCCACAACCGAAGCACTTTACGTTTGATGGAGATTCTTGACTTTCTTTCCTATCTTTGTGAAACTTGTCCTTTCCCTTTGCTTTCATGAACTTTGCAAATTTCTGTATCATCAAGCTCATGTTTTCTTCATCATCAGAATCATCTTCTTCGATCCTCTTAGAGCTTTTTCCTTTAGATATTTCAAACTTGAAAGCTAGAGTTTTCCTTTTGCCTTGATCCTCTTCAGCAGTCAATCTCCTCAGCTCAAGTTCATGCTCACGGAGCTTTCCAAACAAGATTGGCATTGACATCTGAGAAAGATTTTGAGACTCCGAGATGGCATTCACCTTTGGTTGCCAAGACCTGTCCAGAGATTTCAGAATTTTCACATTAAGTTCATCAGTATCAAAAGTCTTACCCAAACTTGTTAAATGATTCACAATATGAGTGAATCGTTTTTGAACGTCAGAGATCGTTTCTCCAGGTTGCATTCTGAACATCTCATATTCCTGAATGAGAGTGTTCTTCTTAGCGCGCTTCACGTCCTCTGTTCCTTCATGAGTGACTCTGAGGACTTCCCACATTTCCTGTGCTGTCTTACACACTGAAATTCTATAAAATTCATCAAGTACAACAACAGATGAAATTATATTGCGAGCTTTAATATCAAACTGAGCTCGTCTATTTTCTTCAGCAGTCCAATTAAAATAAGGTTTTTCAGTCTCTACACCATCAACAGTATTCATAGGAATATAAGGGCCATTTTGTACAGCTTCCCAGATACCTCTATCAACAGACCCCATAAAAATCTCCATTCTCACTTTCCAAAAAGCATAGTTATAACCAGTAAACAATGGAGGTCTGTTAATGGAAGCACCCTCAGCATATACATGGTTTTGATTGTGACCGCCCATTTTCGCAAATAATTTTTTTTTTTGAAAAACTATCAAAGCAAGCTCTGATACCAATTGTTGGTATCTGAGGGGGTATTTTTCGAAGAGTATAGCGCAGCGGAATTAAAACTCAGAGAGCGGAAAGGGTGTTCGATCACAATTAAAATTAATTTGGTCCTTTTAGTAAAAATAATTTTTCTTTCAAAAAATTAATCAAACAGTTGATATACGTAAAATAATAAAGAGTGTAAGGAATAGAAAAGTTGACACACTGGATTTTTATCCTGGTTCGATTCAACAGAATCTACGTCCAGTCGTTAATCACTATAAATAGTGATTAACAGTTCCACTAAAAATAGTTTAACAGATTACAATCAAATGAACAGGAATAAAACGAAAAGAATCACTCTACCAACTTGAAGAGAACCGCTCCGGCAATCGACCAACGATTCGCAAGCTTCTCCTTTCATAAGACCAGGCAGAGTACCTTGCTAACTTGAAGAGAGTCTGCTCCGACTATCGACACACGATACGCGAGCCTCTCCTTTCACAAGACCAAGCAAGGGAACAATGAACAAAAAGCTCTCTAAGAACGTTCCTCTAACACACAGTGTTCTAAGCTTTCTCAGTTCAAAAAAAAACGTTACCTTCTGATTTCTCCAAATCAAATTATATAGCCAAGTACACTGAATGTCAAAGGTCAGCTCTCAACTGCCATGAATAATCGATTATTGTAAGTGATAATCGATTATTCAAGTCCATTACAGAGTTTTCAAAAAAGTGATAATCGATTATATGAAGTGATAATCGATTATTCAAGTATGACTTGTGATAATCGATTATTGCTTAACCATAATCGATTATACTAGTAAAAATTACAATGTTAACATTTTCCTACTACATTCAAAATCTACAAGTTGCTTTTTTAAATATTTTCCTACTACATCCAAAATCTATAAGTTGCAGCATCATCAAAACACATCTTCAGGTTTTACCAATACTCCTTATTGGTAACAACTGGAACAACAATATTTTTGGTAAGTATTGGAGGAGGGGACGTGGGAAGTAGCCGCTATGTTTGTGGAGTTTATCGATTAGGGATGGGAGGGAGGAGAGGATGCGAGAGAGGTTGCGGAGGTTAGGGTCGGAGGAGAAGACGGCGTGGGACTTGGCTTCGAGGTCGAGGAACGTGTCAATGGCAGTGCTGGGTGTGAAGGGCTTTGGAAGCTTCTTTGACACCTTCAATTTTGATAAGCCATATCATGATTCTTTAATTTAAATAAAATTTCTACGTAATCAAACAATATATGTCAGCATAAACACATCAGCTATATTTAACGCCGTCAAAGAACACTTAACGGTTAGGATAAAATGTGTTCATTTTTACAAAAAATATGATCCAATTGTATAAAAATTAGGACAAAAGGAGGGTTTAAACCTAAATTATTCTATAGAATGTGGTTTTCGTGGTGGGGTGGGACATGAGGACATCCATTTGAAAGTAAAAGTATGTAAGATTAGAAAAAATAATGATAAAGAGGAGAGAGAATAAAATACCTATTAATAAATAAATAACATTAACATAAAAAAAAAACCATGAATTATACCCGCACAATAAAAAATATAACAAAATTTGTGAAAAGAAATATATATATATATATATATATATATATATATATAACTACTATCTCTATCTTTGTGAGACACGTCCTCATCCACCTTAGAGTTACTTCTTTGCTTTTTTAATCCTCTTTTCTCTCTTTCAAATCTCTTCCCTATTTTCTCTCTAATTTGTTAGCTGTTGACCTTTAAGCATTAAGCAGCCTCAATAATATCATTAATTTTTAAATTAATATTTTTATTAAAATAATATAGCATTGGTCAAGTCAGCACTAATTTTTTGAAAAAGAAATCATTAAATTACAGATTAGTATTTGTGCCTCAATTAATTCTTCATTGGAAGACCAAATAATGATCTTTGTTCAGATGTGCTTGAGCTTGCTGTAATGTATAAGAATATTATTTTTTACAATGAATTAATGTATTAAGGCATAACAATGTCAAAGAATATATTAATTCTATTCAAAAATTTATAATTTATCTTCCGCGAGTCTTTTTAATTCTATATATAACATATCATCCAAATTTTGTTATATTTTGAAAAACGAAAAAAGAAAAGTAACGTGATGTATGTATAAAACAGTATATAATGTAGTATAAAGGACGAAATAAATAATTATAACCTTATTAATTAATGTAGATATTTTGGTGTGAACATACTTATTGTATTGGAGGGAGTACGTGAGATTTAGTGAAATCATAATAAAAAACTATAAAAGATATACTTTGTTTGTATGAGATATTTAGACGTTATTTTTTATAGAAGACTTAAATAGAAAACGTTTCAAAGTGAAAAGTAATAAAACATAAATTTTATACTAGTTCACTCAACATGAACTACGTCTAATTTTTCCTTAAGAACTCTTAAGGAGTTCTACTAATCTTTAAAAAAGATTATACGAGTTTTACCTCTCTAGGTTTACAACAAATATTCTCACAATTCTCAGTTCACCTAATCAATACGACTAGTTTGAGTTTAACCACTCTTGATTTACCTTTCTAGTTTACAAGTATTCTAACAACTTCTGGTTTCAATCCTAGACAACACGTCTAGACTATTTAACTTAACTAAGCTAAACACCAAATGCTTTAATTCCTTCATAATTTACAACACAAACAATATTATGTGGAAAGGTACAAGTGATAACTCTCAAAGAGAGGATGAATACAAAGAATTTTGTGATTTGCTAAGGTTTTTCTCTTCTGGAAAAGTATTCAACTTCAAACTATGTATGAGCACAATAAGCTTAATGTTCACAATTTACTATCTTATTCTTCTTATATTATCCTTATAGTCTTCTCTTCAAGCTTTCGTCTATATATAACTTTTCTTGAAAGATGACCGTTAGACAAGGAAGTTGACTTCAAAAGAGTAGGTAGCCTTTAGGTGAGATATTAGACTTTAGTCTACACTGTAGAGGTTTAGAGCTTTATTATGGTCTTTAGCAAAACTGAGCTTGTACGATGTGACAAAGGCTTCAAGGGAAACATTCCCATAATGTTGTTCATCTCTCACAACGTCTTTTTCTTGGGTGTAGTGATTCTGATCATATCTTTCTAGTTTAGTGATATGCGCAAATATCAAGAACAAAGTATACAAGGATTGAAGCACTTTATCGTACATGCATTAAATACTCTGAACATTGATAAGTGTTAGACTGTATTACGTGTTCAAAACATTTTATCATTTTTCATGTCATTAATAAATGCATCGTTTGGTCAAACACACAACATTTATACTCATCAGATGGTATAAAACATTATATGCTTTTCAAAGGTTATTTGAGTGTAGCATTTAGTGATCATATAATAGACTATGTATTCTTAAGATGCTTTACTTAAGTTAATATTGTATAAAATAAAAATTTTCTTTTAACTTTAGTGTTATAAAAGTGATAGACTTTTTGTTCATAAAATGCTAGCTTGTTACTCATGTACTCCATTAAAAAGAGAGACACATTCTTTTCTTAAACGTTATTCATAAACTTAGTTCATCAAATAGTTCAGTCTAGAAAACGTTATTCATTAGCTTGATTTCGTCTCAAATAGATGTTACAAAATATTTCTTTCTTAAATGTTATTTATTCTAAAATAGCTTTTCATACACAATAATATTTCGTTTAATGTTTTTTGTTAAACTTCAAAATTTAAGTTGCTTAGACGGTCTATTCTGTAAACGATTTTGTGTTAACATTTAGAAGCATGGGATATTCTGCTAATGTGTGTGTGTGTGACACTTAAAAAAAGTAACATATACCTATGTTTTAAGATAACAAAATATCCTTATGGACAACATTTTTGGTAAAGTTACCGTCTTTGCCTTCAAATTGTCCTTCTTTAATTAGTATTTATGGTATTCTCTAGAAAACACCTCTTAACAAAGCAACAAATATTTAACCATGACTAAAAAATGGCGTGAAAGGTAAATTCCAATAGTCAGTATTGTTTGTCCCCATGCTTTATTTATAGTAATTACAAAACTCAGTTTCACAAGGAATTGTTTCCTAAGAAGCACAAATGAAGACCATCACTTTTTTGTCATTTTATGTTTAACTTTTGGTAAGAAACATCTAACATGTTCATGTATAACCCACAGTACAATAATCTTGTCCCATTACATAAACCAGATTTAGGATCAATGTTAACCTTTAAAATATTTGGTGGCAAGTCACCTGAAACAATGGAGTGTAAGTACTCTTATTGATATGAATTATAAGTGTCTCCTTCGACCTTATCCAATGACAATAAATTAAGTTTTTCAACATTTTCATTTTTTTGAGTCAATATAACTCTTTGAACCGTATAAGATGCATCCCATATATGACTTTTAATGACGATATGTTTTTTGTATTAGCCTGTGTAATGAACCAAATGCTCTTAGTTTAGAGCAATCCATAGGTTTTGCTTTGGATATTTCTCAAGCCATGAGTATCTGCGTGCAAATGGCATTATTCACCGCGATCTAAAACCTAGTAATTATGTTTAGTTATAATGATAAGTATCTATACAATGTGATATTTGAATGACTTTTTACGTTTTGTTGTATATTTTGTCTTGTCTGAAATTTAGTATGTATGTCTTTTAAATTAACGCTTTTTGTTAACTTATGGAATGTCTAATGTAGATACAGACCAATTAAGGGGATCCAATAAATATAAGTATTTTTATTTCTGTACCTTTACAATAACTAGTTCATTCACAGTAGTCAAGGAAACTCATTAACACTGATTGATTTTCATATATATATTTTTTCTGAGTACAAGAGGTGCAGTCATTTCAATTACAAGTTATCCATGACTTCTTTAGGTAATTTGCTTTAGAGGCATTAAGTCTATTGTCTACCCATTAACCCTTGCAATGCTAAAATCGTGGATATGAGTTAAAAGAAGACCATGTCACAGTACCAAACCATATAACAACACAATATGATGTTAATATTGACAACTCAGTTTTGACATCCCATATCGATCAGTCTCCAAGATAGCAGCAACTAAACCAAACAAAGCAGACACAATGCAAACAAATAGTTCCTAATACTCATATATAATAGATGCTCAAATCTCAAAATTTACTCTCAAATGTGAAGATACAGAAAACTAATACCAGAAAACTTATAACTTAAAGACAAAACCATCATTGACTTCAGGTAAAGCATACAAAAACAAATCAGCAACTACAAATAAAAAATAAAACACAACAAAATAAAAATGCAGTCCTAAGAAGTGTGAAACAAATGCTTTGAGGGCTGAAGAATAACACAGATACACCAAGGCTTTTAATAATCAAGCTATTACTTCCTGTTGAAATATAAAGCATTGATTTTGACCTGATTTATCTCAGAAACTAACTGATACAATATCCTCAAACCTATAACATAGTGATGTTATGCCTGCTAAAAGTATCAATTGGTCATATTAAAATTCAAAACAATCAAATCTGTAGTACAAAAGAAGATATATTTAATAATTAAAAAACATATTAAAAACACCAAGTACACAATCAAAACCTCAAACACCACATGCCAGTAACAGAGAAACTTGTCAGCGTGGTGGATTGTGGTGGTTAATAGAACTTGACTCTATCAACCAAAATCTTCTTTATTATCCTATCCTACATCTAATTTACGATACGTTAATACTCCCAATAAAATTTAAAATATTTGTTCAAGAATAACAATATAAACTTATTATAAATATTCTTATGGGTCGTACAACCAGTTTGGGATACAAGACAATCGCCCTAAATTTTTTCATTGATGATTAGACCATTAAACTCCATTATTAATACTCAACAAATTACAGGACCTTCATTTTGTAATCAGAACACGTATCAAAGACAAGAAAAATAAGACATACAAACAAAATATATACTTAAAGGATACATGATGAACGTATCAATCACAAAATAAAATTAAGTATAAATTCTTCTATAATAAATCCCAGCAAATAAATTCTTCTATAATAAATCCATAACTTCGGACCCATAAAAATATAGAATGTTTCCTTCTAAGAATGCATCAAGATGATATGATGCAATGAATATATACAACTCATTGTGATACAAAGACACAAACATATATTTCACACTGATAATATGGCAGAAATATTAGTTCAATAGGCATCATAGGACTACGAAATGTAAGAAACTTGTGTGAATCGGCTGTTCCTCACACGAGATGGTGAGTTGATGCTGCACATGAACTAATATCTTTGAGAAATGACTTTTGATATAATACGAACTGCAAAAATAAAAGGGCATAAACATAGAAATCACGAACCTGAAGGAGATGATCATTAGAAACGATGAAGATTAGGTTAGAGTGAAAAATGAAGATATAGATAGAGAGATAGATGAAGATTAGGTTAGAGTAAAAGAAGAAGGAGAGGAATTAGGAAGTATTAGGAATGAAGGCTCAAGCAAGAGAAAAAGAACACAAAGAGAATAATTTGATTGAAGAGATAAGATGAACATACCAGGGAGACGGAAGTGATAAAAATCGCCTCAGCCCAAGCAGAGGAAGACATAAAGCAGACGAACACGAACACGCACACAAAGCAGGGAAATGAAAGTGCTTAGGAGGAAGGGAATTAGGGCTTAGGGAATTAGAAATGAAGGTGCGGGAAACACTTTTCAAATATTAAAGACCGCCGAAAATTATTCTAAAATAAAAATATATTTTAGGGACAACTTTGGTTAGTAACCGCCTGAATTTTCTTAAAAAAAAAAACTTACTTGCGGTTTTAAGCATAAACCGCCGGAATTTATTCAAGGTTTCCAAAACCGCCGCAAAAACCCCCTCTTAAAATTCATTATTTTTGTAGTGAATAATGATACTTTGATAACATTTTAACATTATCTACGTGTCATTCTGTGATTGGTTCAAAATTATTCCACAATCAATAATAATAATCATAAACACCAGCATAGACCAATCACAGAATGACACGTAGATGGTGTTAAATTGTTGTCAAAAAAATATTGTCAAAGTATGATTATCCTTTATTAAATTATGTTTTGTTGCAAGTCCGTATAAATGTTATCCTATTAAATCTTGTAAAAAGGAAATATCATATTATGTCATATTTCTATATTTACTTTTTTTAATATACATAATTCATATTCTTATTTTACTTTTTACTTTTTATAATACTGTTAACAGCCCTTTTCAGAATAATCGTTGTTTTGAAAATTTATTAAATAAAACCATTTCATATTCATTTTTTTATGATATAATTATTATTAATCGTTGTTCTAAAATTAATCATTATTTTGAAATTTTTTTGAATAAAATTACAACATATTCTCTTTTTATTTTTTAGGTTTAATCCTTTTGAACATCCCTATTGGTGGAGTTTTGTCTGAAATAGGTCCTGGTATTCTAAATGGTCTGAATTAGGTCCCTTATTGTGTATAGTTGAATCAATTTAGCCATTGCCGTTAATTTGGCTAGACGACGTTTAAAAATGTTGTGCGTGGCAGAGTGACATGACCAAGTTTTACTGACGTGGCACACATTGGTCACTGAGTTGGCTTTCTTTTATTTACATATTTAATTTAGTTGAATGAAATCAAAACGTAATGTTTTATTTATGCAAAACTGATAACGACATTTAGGTTTTTGTAATTTGAGTCAGAAATTGGGTGTGAAATTGGGGAAAGTTGGGAAGATAGGGTTTTCTATAAATCCCTAAATTGGAAGATTGAGATCGTTGAGGAGAGCGAGGTAAGCGAGGTTCGTGTTGGAGCTTGTTAAGGTTGTTGTTGGAGGGTGATTTGTGACGCAGGTGGGTGGGTGCTGAACGTAGTTGTTCGAAGACGTGTCGAAGGACCATTTTTGCTGTTCGTTGACATGCAATGTGGGACGAAAGGAGAACCCTAATGTGTGTTCACCGATTTGCCACTATGGACTGAGATGTGCATTGAGAATTACTAAAACTATGAAGAATCATGGCAAGTAATTTTGGGGATGCTCGAAGTATAGGGTATGATTTATTTCACCTTTGTATTATGTGGAAGTGTTTTTAAGAAGAGATTGTTCTTTATACATAGTGATACTGAAGACGGTGGTTGCAACTACTTCAGATGGTGCACTGATGTTGCGGAAGACGAAAGGGGCACATGGTTGAAGTCTGAAGGAAACAAAGAAAGTTTGCTGAACAGTGAAGAAATGGATAATAATAGGAAAATGTTAGTTAAGTTAGACAAATCTGTCTTCATTGTTGAAAAATGGATGAATGTGTTGATATTTTTGATTTGTGTTTTATGTGTAATAAACACAATTTTAGTTTCAATGTTGATGAGAATGGGCTGATGTGTTGTAAGTGTGTTGTAGTTTTCTTCCATTTTAATGAAAATCAGACTTGTTTGGTGTGTTTATGACTAAGAAATTCAATTGTGGTTATTGAATCTGATATGACTAAAAAATGTTTTTTTCTTTTTTAATCTTATATGGTGTAAAGAGAGGTCTATATATTGGTTTTATATGGTATGGACTAAGCAATTTGTTGCCACATGCATAAGAATCTGCTAACTTGGGATAAGACATATATTGTTTGTGTGATTAAACCTGACATATATCTGCAAGAATATATGTTAATTTCATTATAACCAGTGATAAAGAAACCAGTGATAAACAATGATAAAAAAAGACATCTGATTCATTGATAACCAGTGATAAACAAACCAAAATTAAACATCCAAATATACAGTGATAAAACCACACTGACATTGTCTAAAGATTAACAAACTGCTGTCTTATACAAAATGATCTGACAACCATTACAATTGTTCACATGCTTACATTGTCTAAACATTACAATTGATCATTTATCCCCTTGACCTACAGCTTCATCCTGATTTGATGATGACATCATTGGTTGAGTTGATGGGTTAGTTTCTTGTGTTTGGTGAGAGTTGTCATCATTTGTCTGTGTTGATTTGGTGCAAGAAGTCCTGTTGTGGACCAGTTTCTTACAAATGCCACATCTTTTCTTTAGACCACCCTTCCTCATTCTTGTGTCGTCCTTGACCAACTCCCATTGCTCTAACCTTCGCTTCCTCTTTGGTCTCCCAGGCAATATTCTTTTTGGTGGAGGGAGGACATCAACACATGTGGTAATCTCCCACATGTTGTTACCATTTATTGGATACACAATTGAAGAGTATATTTCTTCATATGTTGACATCCTAAAGGAACATGGTATGAAGTCCTCTACATCTAGATTTAGGAATTTCATAGCACCCAAGGAGTGGCAACACGGTATGCCAGTGATAGCCCACTTCTTGCACGTACACAAATTTTGGTCTAAATTCACTACAAACTTGTCACCAGCTTGGGAGACATGGCAAACTTCAAACAGCTTGTTTCCTGGCCAACTGTAAAGTGAATAGGAGAAAATGAATAATGAATGAAAACTATACATTTTAACACAAATCATCAAACAATGTTGCATTTAGGTTACCTCGGAATCCAATATTTAGTTAACCGAGACTCCTTATTTAGTCTAGTCTTGATTTTTGGACAAATCTCCCCAGACAATGATTGTATTTTTGTCCTGTTAGTTGCCCATCTCTTCATCAAGTAAAGGCAGATGTCCTCCAACATGCTTATGATTGGCTTTGACCTTGTATGCACCATTACACTGTTGAAAGCCTCTGACATGTTGTTTACCAAAGTATCACATTGAGGTGTGCTGCTAAATCTAGATCGTGACCAGTACCTACATGCGTGATAAAGATAAACAATATTAGTGTTTAATTGGTCAAGGAACATTTAAAGGCAAGTGTATAAAGCCGAACGGTATAAAGCAGAACGGTATAAAGTCAAACGATATAAAGGCAAACGATATAAAGGCAAATGTATAAAGCCGAACGGTATAAAGCCGAATGATATAAAGGCAAACGATATAAAGGCTAACGTATAAAGCCGAACGGTATAAAGGCAAACGATATAAAGGAAAACCTATAAAGCCGAACGGTATAAAGCCGAACGATATAAAGGCAAACGATATAAAGGCAAACGTATAAAGCCGAACGATATAAAGGAAAACGATTGCCAACTCCATCTCCTACCTCCTCTTCTATATCACACTGAACATTTACACAACCAGACCTTCCATACAACCATAATTAACCTCATCATTGCCATCATGATCATTAACATCCTCACCACTAGAACTCCAACTACGAACATCACCAGCATCCCCTTCACACTCAGCCACACCAACCTGTGTTTCAATTTCACCTTTAACAACATCATCACATTTTTCTTCTGAAACAACAACAGTTTCACTCATACCATCACATTGACCTCTCTCACCTTCATTGCCAGGCACCTCACATTGTCTTTCACTATCCTGTTGACATTCCGCCCCACCTTGCTGTTCACATTCACCCTCAACAGTTTCTACTTCACCTGTATTCTGAGAAGCATATTCTAACAAATGTATCACATCAGGTTCAAAGACTGTGTGAACAACAAAAAGATGCACCTCACCATTAAGCCTAGCTAAGGTAATCATGTGCATGGCTCCTATGTCATCCAACAAAGGCTCCAACCTATTTTCTAACACAGAACCACCACCTACGCAGTACCACAACTCCTTAAACCCATCATAATCTAGCCCTTTCATTACACTGACTACAAGGAAATAGCTCCACATGTTTGGGTCAAACAACAAAGTTGTACTCTCCCCCTCATAGTTAAGTTTCCCTTCATTTATGAACTTTCCACCGTGGTGGAAAACAACTTGGAAATTTTCCTCCATGACGTACAAAACAAACTTATATTTAACCTATAAAGAAATAAGAAAACGACGACAACAAAAAATATTAAGAATATATGCAAACCACAACCCACTGAAAAAGACAATCCAACAACACTTTAATATTGGGGGACCACATTGCAAAAAAAAAAATGAAACAAGATAGACCATGCAACATTGTGGGACAACCATAAAAGGACAAAATATCAAACAATTCAATGAAAAGCGCATTTACAAACCTGAACACGTGATTCACCTCCAACACTTTCGCCACTGCCTTCCACGTGATTCACCACCAAGAGCTTGCTGATTCCATTGATTTAGTACCGATAGATCACTCCAAAATCTTCAAACGAACCCTACTTTGCAACCACGTATACGATTTTTCGCACCCACTCAACAATTTCTCGCCTCGATAAAACCCTATTTTCCCAAAAATCCCCAATTTCGCAACCAGTCAACAATCAAATTGAAATTCCCTTCATTATAATCAGTTTTCAATGAGTTAAACGTTGCGTTTTCATTTATTTAATGTTTTATTCAAATGTTGCGTTTTGTTTTAATTCAACTAAATTAAATATGTAAATAAAAGAAAGCCAACTCAGCGGCCAATGTGTGTCACGTCAGTAAAACTTGGTCATGTCACTCTGCCACGCACAACATTTTTAAACGCCGTCCAGCCAAATTAACGGCGAGGGCTAAATTGATTCAATTTTACACAATAAGAAACATAATTTACACCATTTAGAATACGATGACCTATTTGAGACAAACCTCCACAAATAGGGATGTTCAAAAGGATTAAACCTATTTTTTTATCATATTTATAAAAATATATTTAATTTTTTTGATAAATAAAAATTTACTTTACATATTAATTTAATCAATTTATATAATAACTCATGTTATAGCACAAATACATAAAAAAATGCAGAGATACATGTTCTAATATTATAATAGAGTTACATATATAAGTGAATTGAAAATAGATTGGATTATTAAAACTATAGATTTTTGTTTAATAAAATTATATAAAAAACTAAAGTTACAAAGATACTAAAAGTTTTGAATCAATACAACAAAGAAAGCGCGCCAGATAGGGGTCGAACCTACGACTTTCTGCTTAGGAAACAGACGCTCTATCCACTGAGCTACAGGCGCTATTTCCTTTTTTTATTTTAAAATAATTCAAAATATTTCAGGTACAACTAATTTTATGTTAGATAAAATATTTTATACTAAGTTATTATTTTTACAACGAAATGATCTAAGATTTTAATTAAAATCAACTTCCCAAACACTTAACATTATAGTTGTTCTCCAAGATCAGGCTTGCTTTAGTCAGTTTCTTTTTGCGCTTCCATAACATTTTCATTACATTTCTTATATATTTTTTTTATTTTGTCTTTTTTATCTAAGTCATATTTTTACTTTCAAATGGTGGAATTCAAAATATAACTTTTAGATTACACAAATTAAAAAGTCTTTTTAAAAAAAAAATAGTTTTCGGATTTTACAAATGGGAAGTCAGTTGACTTTCAACTTCGAAAGTCACTTTTATCTTCCAAATCTGAAAATAATATTTTTTAGAAAAAATTAACTCAGATTATATAATTCAAAAATAATTGTTTACTCTGCAGTCTAAAAGTTAAAAATGATTTTTGGATTAAACAAACCATAAAATGAAAAAAAAGAATTATGCAGTGTAGGAAGAAAGCTATGGAGGTGCAGAAGAAGTTGTCCTTTCTTTATTGAAGTTATGTGGGCTAAAACTGCTGTGTTCAAATCCAACCCATCATCATTTCATATTAAATAATTACGCAAACCCTTGCATCATTTCATATTCAATTTTACAAGTAGACCTGCTGTAGAACACTATAGTATAGAGTTTGCAGAGCTATTTATGAAATCAAACAAAAGGGAAAAAAAACCCTGGAAGAAGGATCTGAATGTTACAGAGTGAGAATTTATGTGGACTTAGGTGGCAACTGCAATTGAACAACTTGACTCAGAGGAAAACACAAGGAGTGTTCTTCTTCTTTCCTTTTTTCTTGGACTTAGGTGGCTGCAAAACAACCTTGATTGCAGCATCAAACACAGCCTTTACATTCTGAAATATTGCAGCAAAAGCATAAATTAGGCCATGACTTCATGTTTTTATACACACTTCTAATTTTAAATATGTAATTGTTATTTTCAAATATTAAACTTTAAATCTAATTCAATTTTAAAATATCAAATTATACTTATTTATATTTATTAAGTATCTTTCGAAAAAAGAAAATGTTTTCTTAGCGAAATTTTTTAATGACTTTTTTACAATAATATAGTAGTTTATGATTGGTCCGTTTTAAATATACGGAAAATGGATTATCACACATAATCTATTGTAAAATGAGATATCTAACAGTTATCTTTTTTTTTTATACAGTAAGTATAACTATAACATAATCTTGAAGTCTTAGATTGATAATGAAGTTTTCCATTTTTCTATGATAATTTCCTTAGCAGGCAAAACAATAAAAGTTAATGCAAGTTTGGCTACATGCATCTTAACAAAAGGAATTTGAACCTGCTGAGTCTTGGAGCTGCATTCTATGTACACAGCAGCACCAATTGCCTTCTTCAGTTCTTCTCCCTGCACAATACTCTATGGTATTTAGGTGTATTCCAAAATGGAACCAAACACATTGTGTATATTATCAATGGTTCCAACAAGAAAATATGAGCTAGAAATGATTTGCCTGGGCAGTAGTTATAGCTGTGGCACCAGGATGATCAATGAAATACTGTTTGTCTTCCCTCAAATCTGTGGTCAACCAATGTGAAATGACAATGCAGTTAAACAACTTGCTTAATGAGGCAAAGTCATTAAGTAAAGTTTAAGATGATACCAAGTTTGGTTCCCACTAGTACAATTGGCACATTTGGAGCATAGTGCCTCAGTTCAGGAATCCACTGCATAAAATTGGCCTAATGTCAGTTTCTGTGGGCTGAAATTTGTACTAAAAACAACACATTCTTTGTGCCCTATAAAAGAGTTTTGTGATTAGCAGAACCTTTTTAGATATATTCTCATAGCTGGCTTTGCTGATGAGGGAAAAGGCCAGCAAGAACACATCTGCTCCTCTGTAACTCAATGGCCTAAGCCTGTTGTAATCTTCCTGTCCTGAATCCATGAACCAAAAACACCAGCAAAGTATTACTCAGTATGATTTCCCATATAAACACTTCAGGTGCAAAAAGTTTTGAGAAATAAATTTTAAACTTAATTCAAACCTTTAAAAAAATCAGTTTATAAAATAAGGTTTATACTTAATTTTGTTGAAGTACCATATGTTACAGCCGCAACACAATTGATCAAACATCAGATGTAATACTTACCAGCAGTGTCCCACAATCCGAGGTTAACTGTGCTGCCATCAACCACAACATTTGCACTGAAATTGTCGAAAACCGTAGGAACATAATCCTTGTTTATTTTTGTACCAAGAAGAAGGAGTCAATGTCATAGTTGTAAAAGCAAAAGCAGAAAGAAAATTGCAAGTTAAAAATGGTGAGTGATACCGTGGGGAATGTGTTGCTGGTGTAAGAGATAAGCATGCAGGTCTTTCCAACAGCACCATCACCAACTGTGACACACTTAATGAACCTGGCTGTGCTCATCTTTCAGCAATGCTTCATCCCTGCAAGGTCTTGTTTGTTTTTTTCACTTTAAAATTTGGAAGCAAAAGAAAAGGGAGAATTTGAATTTTGAATAGAGAGAGAGGGTAGCATTTAATAAGAGAAGCCTATTGGCACCAACTTTAGTGTGTCCTTTTTATCTTTACCATTATTGGGTTTGGGTTTCTGTTTCTTAAAGGGGAAGGGCATTGGTGCGTTTGTTGATGGATAGAAGTGTGGTAGAGTTAAGTGTAGCAGAAGGGAGATCAAGGTGAATAATGAGTATTTAATGAACTTTGCTTCCATAAATCGACAACCTAAGAACTGATGCCATAAATGATAACCAAAAGGGTCACCACCGTTAATTACGCAAGCCCAACACCATCAACAAAACCTGATGCTGCAAATATTGCTCTAAACTGACCACTTTAACTCACTTTAGAATGTTTACCAAGTAACCTTAAAAAACTCGCCACTTTCAATCTTGTCTTAAACACTCTCACCTATGTTTTACACTTAATTATTCAAATTAAGCTGATAAATTTTGAAAAGCTTAGTTAAAATTTTGACCCTCAAAAAAATATATTTTTATTGAATGGTTAATGTCATTGAAGACCTATTAACTTTGCTCTTCATTCAAAGACGATTGGCGAATTATAGTTTTGTATATGCGTTGATAATATGAGACATTACTGTAATGTTATATGTTGATGTTGTTATAATTTATACCAGGGAAAATATATTTTTTTTATTTATGATAACAAAAAATTATAAAATTATAATTATAAAAATAAATATATACAATGTTTATAATTTTATTGTTAATAGTTTCTATTTATTTTATAGGTAAATTTTACTATAAATAATTATTTTAATTAAAAAAATCAAATAGAGAAAATAATTACATTGAAAAAAAATAGATATTTATTAAAAGATAAAATTAAAATATACACAAGTTAAATCCCTTTTATATACACAAGTTAAATCCCTTTTATATACACAAGTTAAATCCTTTTTATATACACAAGTTAAATCTCTTTTATACCCGCAACCCGCCGTTACTAGTTGGATATCCGCATAAAAAAAAATTTGTGAAAAAATCGACGGGTATCCATTGGATACCTGTTTTCAACCTGTAAATATTTAAAAAATATACTTTAAAGGTTTTCTCGAAGCTTCCTCTAATGCAGAACAAGGCAGCAAAATGGTAAAAACTCGAAGGAGAACGCAAAATCGAAAATGAATAGTGAAAAACTGTAAAATCTAGAAGGAACCCTAATCTGGACTGATTAATCAATGGAAACGAGAAATTGATCGGTGGAAATGCTTTTAATCAGTGCAAAAGTAGGTTTAATCGGTCAAAATGGAGGAAACAAGCAAAAAAAGGATGAAAAACCCTAAAGAAGGATGTTGCCGTCCAAAGATATGTGAATAGAAAGTGTAAAGGCTTCGAATAGAGGCTAGATTTTAGTGGAAATGGAGGTTCTATGAATGAAATGAAGGTTCTATGATGATGAAAACTTGAGAGGAAGACAAAGTTGTGGTTCGTGCATAATGAAATCGTGAAACGGAGATGCTCGAGAGAATGAGAGAACTTGAGAGGATGTGCGTAATGGTGATGTGGTTTCTGTGGGACCTAAAGGGGTGTTGTTTTCATTTTGTAAAAAAATAAAAGTAATTGAAAGTAACATGATGTCGCATCTAAGCCCAAGCCATTAGAACCCTGTTATTAAAATTTCTAGAGTAATAAAAAAATTTAATTTTAAAAATTATAAATTAAATTATTATTTTTTTTTGCGTGTAACAAGTACCTGTGGGTCGGATAATATAATACCCACACCCAACCCTTTTAGAAGTAAATATTAAAATATCCGTTATCCATAGGTAATAAATATCCGCCGATAATAACTATCCTTCACTAATTTTATTCGTAAATATTCACGGGCGTGAATTTTTTTGCCAAAGATGCTATGACGAAACTAGAGTTTTCTTCTTCCTTGCATTCTTTAAAATTAGAAAAAAAGAATTATAATATATCAGTTTTATTAATTAGTATAAAATACATAATACATAATTGTTTCAAATTTAAAAAACTAAAAATAAAAAATAATGTAATATATGTATGACACATTAATTAATAATAAACAATGTACTATAAAAAACTAAATAAATAATCATAATATCAAACAATAAAATATTTGATTTTTAAATTATTTACTTTATTATTTTATTTATTGTTATGGTGATAAATATCAATTTTTATTAGTATTAAAATTGTGTTATATTTTTTATTTTTACCATGTTTTACATTTTTTCAATATTAATCTCTACTTTATATAATTGTGGTTTAATCATTCTTGTAGTCTTTATTTATATTAGGTTTTCTCAAATAGGTCATTTTCTTATTTTTTTTCCCTAATTGAGTCCCTAAAAGTGAAAAATTGAAGCAATTGTCTCCCTATCTTAGGTTAACGGAGTTAACTTTTGTTACAAATGAGGAGCATTGGTGTCTTGAAGACAATGACTTTGATGATGTTACAAAGTAAAGAATATGAAGACCCCTGTTGTCTTAAGTTTAAAAGCACTCATGTGTGTTGGTCTGCGAGGAAAGGGAACAAGAGCCCAGATGCAAACCGAACAGTGTATAACAGTTGAAGATTGAAAGGTCACAAACAAATGAAGGCCGAACACAGGACAAACACTAGCCGAACGCAGTTGAAGACCAAACAATGTATAACAGATGAAAGCCGAACACAGTTGAAGGCTGAACACAGCTAAAAGGCCGAACGACGTATAACAGTTGAAAGTTGAATAAGACAGATAAACACAACACATGTACAAGACTTGAGTCCAACTAACATTGTAGAATAAAATGTTAAGAATTGGAAAGTCTATGAGTGAAGAAGAATCGAGTCGAACATTTGAAGACACTAAGGGATCGAGCCAAATTGTGGAAGGAGGTGAAGAACTAAAGCCAACCATTTGAAGAGTTAATATCATATATGTTCCAAGTCTCGCAGATAATCGATTATCACTTACAATAATCGATTATCATTGGCAATTGTAATATGTCGTTTCACTATCAGATTAGTAGGCTATATATACTCTCTTCCAAACCCTTCGAAATCATCTATGCCACTTTTGAGAATACAGTTTGTCTGAGGAAGTTCTCAAGTAATAATGGGCTCTTGTCAAGTCTTGTGAATAGGAGAAGCTCGCACTTAGTGTGTCTAAGGTCGGAGCGGTTCTCTTCAAGTTGGCTGAGCAGTTATACTTCCGGTTCGTTTGTCGAAAGAATGTTCTTTCTGTTCTTATTTCTATTTCATCTTATTGTAATCTGTGAACAATATTTTAGTGAAAAGGTTAATCACTATTTATAGTGATTAACGACTGGACGTAAAATCTTTTGATTCAAACCAGGATAAAAATCATTTGAGTGATTTTTCTACTCCATACACTCTTTATATTTTCTACACATCAACTATTCGATAATATTTTTGTAAGAAAATTAAAGGAACCATTTAAATTGAATGAACACGCTTTACGCTCTTTAACAATCTCAAAACCGATTACTCTTTGATTCCACTGCACAAAATCGGTACCGATTGTTCCAACAATTGGTATCAGAGCTTGCTTTGATATTCTTTCAAACTTTTCGAAAATGGTCGGTCAAAATCAAGTTTACGCTGAAGGTGCTTCCATCAACAGACCACCACTTTTTACTAGTGATAACTATGCATTGTGGAAAGTCATAATGAAAATTTTCATGGGGTTTGTTGACAGAGGCATTTGGGAAGCTGTAAAAAATGGTCCTTATATTCCTAAAAGTACTGCTGATGGTGTTGAAGTGGAAAAACCTTATTTTAATTGGACTAATGAGGAAAATAGGAGAGCCCAATTTGATATTAAGGCTTGTAATATAATATCTTCTACTGTGGTGCTTGATGAGTTTTATAGAATTTCTGTTTGTAAGACAACACAGGAAATGTGGGAGGTCCTCAGAGTCACACATGAGGGTACTGATGATGTAAAGCGCGTAAGGAAGAACACACTCATCCAAGAATACGAGATGTTTAGGATGTAGCCTGGAGAAACAATTTCTGATGTTCAAAAGCATTTCACACACATTGTGAACCACTTGACAGGGTTGGGTAAGACCTTTGATGTTGATGAATTGAATGTAAAAATTTTGAAATCATTGGACAGGTCTTGGCAACCAAAGGTGACAACCATCTTAGAATCACAAAACCTCTCCCAAATGTCAATGGCGATTCTTTTTGGAAAGCTTCGTGAGCACGAGCTTGAGCTAAATAGATTGACTGTAGAGGAGGATCAAGGCAAGAGAAAGACCTTAGCCTTTAAATATGAAATCTCAAAAGGAAAAAGGTCAAGGAAAAATGATGATGATGACTTTGATGATGAGGAAAACATGAGCCTCATGATAAAGAAGTTTTCTAAATTCATGAGAGCAAAAGGAAAGGATAAATACTAAGGAGAAAAGAAGGAAAATCAAGGATCGCCATCAAGCATCAAGTGCTATGGATGTGGAGAAAGATGACATGTAAAGACCGACTTTCCTAAGAACAAAAGAAGTGAAGAAAAGAAAGAAAGAAAATTTCCCAAGAAGAAGAAGACTTATATAGCATAGGAAGAAAATGATTCTAGTTCTTCGAGCTAAAGTGAATCAGATGAAGAAGCAAATTTATGTTTAATGGCTAACTCAGAAGATGCTGGAAGTCAAGTAAGTGATTCTAGCTTCGAGTCTAGTGAATTAGATTTGCAAAAAGCTTTCTTTGAATTGATGAATGAATCTAAAAAACTTGATGTTGCTCATAAAAAGTTAAAGAAAGAATTCCATAAATGGAAACTGAAATATGAAAATGCATTAGATGAAGAAGTCATACTAAGAAATAAAGTTAGTAATCTTGAAACTAAATTGTTTGAATCTAATGCAAATGAAAAACCTATTGAATGTGTATCTTATAGGAGTCATATGTTTGACATTGATATACTTGAAAACTTGCTTGCTAAAGCAACCAAATCTACCTCACATGCTCAAAAAAATTTTAGAAAGAGAAATGTTAAAAATAAGAACATGCATCATAATAAGAAGCCTAAAGTTAATAAAACTCGTAGAGTTTGGGTTGAAAAAGGCACTTTTGTAAAAAATAAGATGCATGATGTTTGTTGTTTCTATTGCATGAAGCATGGTCACACTTCTAACAAATGCAACATTAAACATTTTGGAGTACCAAATGGGAAGTATGCATGGGTATATATTGTTAAATGATAATTGATTGCATGTACTAACCCCAAGGACCCATATTGAGATTGGGGACCTAAAATCCTTGCTTAACTTCTTTTTGTAGGAGCCTAATAAGTCAAAGAAGTCATTGTGGTATCTTGACAGTGGTTTTTCAAGACACATGACTGGTAACAAGAAGAGGTTCATCTCCTTTGAGAAGAAGAAGCAAGGATTTGTAACATATGGGGATAACAACGAAGGAATAATCATTGGAATCAGAGACATTAGAGGAGGAAATACTTTGACCATAAAAGACGTGTTGTATGTTGAAGGTCTCAAACACAACCTCCTAAGCATAAGTCAATTATGTGATAAAGGTCTCAAGGTAACATTTGAAAGTGATAAATACACTGTTTATTTTAAGAATTCTTCTGATATTGCTTTGCAAGATGTTAGGCATAATAATATTTATTTGATTGACATTGAGAGTGCATCTAGTCATAGCATAACATGTTTAGTTGCAAAAGAGGAAAATCCTTGGCTATGGCCTAAAGGAGCTGCACACATTCATATGCAACATCTAAGTAAATTGATTTCTAAAGATCTTGTGATTGGTTTGCCTAAGCTAAATAGCATGCTTATTAGGCCTATTCGTAAGTTAACTCCTTATGAACTGTTTAAAGAAAGAAAACCAAATGTGTCACATTTAAGAATATTCGGATGTAAATGCTTTGTATTGAATAATGGTAAAGATAATCTAGGGAAATTTGATGTTAAATCTGATGAAGCAATTTTCTTAGGATATTCATTAACTAGCAATGCATATAGGGTATTCAATAGAAGGACTTTGATACTTAAGGAATCAATGCATGTTGTCTTTGATGAGATTGTGGACCTTAAGGTGAACCCTCTTGAGTCAAATAAACCAATTGCAGGTGATGAGGATTATTTAAGGGAAGTTATTGAAGAGATTTACCTAAATGAAAACAATCCTATGGAAACTCTAATAGAACATCAAGAAGTTGATCTCAAGAGCTACAAACAACCACGTGGACTCTCTTTGGACAATATCATTGGAGACATATAAAAAAGGTAACTACTAGACACAAACTGAATAATTTTTGTTTAACTGTTGCTTTTGTGTCTCAGATAGAACCCAAAAATATAAAGGAAGCTCTTCAAGATATTAAATGGTGCATTGCAATGCAAGAAGAGCTAACCCAATTTGAAAGGAATGATGTTTGGGAACTCATTCCTCGAAAAGATGATTACCAAGTCTTTGGCACAAAGTGGGTATTCAGAAACAAGCTAGATGAAGATGGAAAACATCACATAGAACAAAGCAAGGCTGGTTGCTAAGGGTTATTGTCAAGAGAAAGGTATAAACTGTGATGAACATATGCCCCGGTAGCCAGGTTAGAAGCAATTAGATTATTACTTGCTTATGAATCTTTGATGAAATTTAAACTGTATCAAATTGATGTAAAAAGTGCATTTCTGAATGGTTTTATAAAAGAGGAGGTGTATGTTAATCAACCTCCTGGATCTGAAGATTTTAGATTTCCTGATCATGTGTATAAACTGAAAAAGGCATTGTATGGCCTTAAACAGGAACCTATGTCTTGGTATGAAAGACTTAGTACCTTCTTGATTGAAAAAGATTTTTCTAGAGGAAAAGTTGATATAACCTTATTCATTAAGAAAGTAGGAAAACACATTCTGCTTGTTCAAATATATGTTGATGATATTATTTTTGGATCTACTATTCTTTATGTGAGGGATTTGCAAACATAATGCAAGGTGAGTTTGAGATCTCTATGATGGGTGAATTAAACTTTTTCTTAGGACTTCAAATAAAACAAATAGAAGGGGGAACCTTTGTCTCCCAAACCAAATATTGTAGAGAAGTACTTAAGAAATTTGGAATGGCTACTTGTAAAGAAGCCAACACTCCTATGACAACTTCTTGCTATTTAGATAAGGATGAATCTGGGGAAGAGGTAAATCAAACAATGTTTAGAGGTATGATAGGATCTTTGTTATATCTTACTACTAGTAGACCAGACATTATGTAGAGTGTTTGTGTGTGTGCTAGGTACCAAGCAAAACCTAAAGTATCACATTTGACTGTTGTTAAGAGAGTGTTAAAATACCTTAAAGGAACTACCTCTTTTGGACATTGGTATCCTTCTGATGCAATGCCTATTTTAATAAATTATTCTGATACTAATTATGGGGGATGAAAAATAGATAGGAAAAGTACTAGTGGTACATGCCATTTTCTAGGATGCTCTTTGGTGTCTTGACACTCAAAGAAATAAGCGTCTGTATCTTTGTCTACCACAGAAGCAGAATATATTGTTGCAGGCAACTATTGTGCCCAAATCTTATGGATGAAACAATAATTGAAAGATTTTGATATCTTCCTTGATCACATTCCTCTAAAATGTGACAACACTAGTGCTATAAACCTAACCAAGAACCCTATAATGCATTCTAGAACTAAACATATAGAGATAAGACACCACTTCTTAAGGGACCATATCCAAAAGGGTGATTGCACAATAGAGTATATTGATACATTACACCAATTAACAAACATTTTCATCAAGGCATTTTTCGTACTCCCAACGTATTTAATCGATTATCATAGGGATATAATTGATTATTTCGAGCTTTTAGAAAAGGTTTCAGTTCGCAAATAATCGATTATTACAAGGCCTAATCAATTATCCTAATTCACTCTTCAAATCTGAGTATTCATGAACAAATAATCGATTAACTTCATTAATAATCAATTATCATTGAATTTCTAGGAATTAACTTTTGATGAGATAATCAATTATAATTAGTAATAATCGATTATCACGCATTGCAGTTTCAAAATAAAGCCAAACGACCATAAACGACTAGTTTGCCAAATTTCTCTATAAATACCTCTTCATAATCGATTAACAACCACTCCTTTCCACCCAAAACTCTGCCAAACTCAAATCTGCACACGGTTTCCCTCTTGCTCTCATCTCTCTTCTCATATCATCTCTTCTCATTTCTCTTGATCGAAATGGCAGGCTCCCGAAGACCTCGTAGAAGGATTGTTGGCGCCACTTCATCACGACCTAGAGCTCCTTGCCCTACCTCCATCGAAGGATGGATCTCTGACACATAAAAACAAGCAGAATTTGCCCACTTCTGGCACGAACGTCAGATCATGGCAGTCAAATTCATCAGGTTGGACTTTTACCGATACTATGGCTTCCAATTCCCCGATTTATTTGGAGCCCAAAGTCTCACTTAGTTGTTTGAACAAAAGGGTTGTATCTATCCTGATGTCATTCGAGTATTCTACTACAACCTCAAGTATCGGGATAGAATTGTCACAACAAAAGTGAAAGGGGTCCCAATTATTCTCGATGATGACATCTGGACAAATGTCGCCTAACTCACCATTTGGGATGATGCGGTAAAAGTCCATCTTGGGGTTCCGGACTTCAATCGTCTTATAACCTTTCAATCATTTCTGCAAAACCCCCAACAACAAACCAATCGTCGTCAACTGCTGGTTGGAGGATTCAAGGTAGAAGAAAGATTAATCCATTATTTGATAGTCTGGCTTCTTTGCTCCCGTGCTACCAATCATGCTCAATGTTCTGAGCAAGATCTTCTTCTCTTGTATGGGATTCTGAATCAAATTCATATCGATTGGCCTACACTTATCACAGATACCATGGTGAAAGCCAAAAAGTACCATGCGTACCATCTTCCATACGCTGTCCTAATTTCTAGGATTCTTGAATACAAAGGAGTTAGTGTAGATGGTGAGCACAACCGAGCCATCCAATCAATTGGCACTGAAATTGGGGAAACGACTTTTCGTCAAATGGGTTTTATTGCCCGTGGGTGTGTGATGATTCACAAGGATGATGAAAATTAGGATGATGAAGATGATGATATGGTTGCACATATGACAGACCCAGTAAGAGCTGCTGCTCTATCTGAAGCTGGACCTTCTACCATGCCTTCATCCTCCTCTCTCAATGGAAGAATACTTTACAAATTTATCCAAACAAATGAAGGAGATGAGTTTTTCTCATCAAACGCGATTTGATTAGATTATTGAACTACAACAAACTCATCAAGAATATGTCTATGAAAGGCTTGAAGAGTTTGATACTCGCTTAGGTAACATTGAGGAACGTCTCAATCTTCAACGTCCAGAACGTCCCCTTAGTCCTACCTTTTAGAAATTAAATAATTGTCTTAAAATTTTTATTACGTGTAATCTTTTATCTTTTAGGGTTTAATATATTTTTAGTCCCTTAACTATCACACGATTTTGGATTTAGTCCCTATTCGAAAGTTTTGTTCCTTTTAGTCCTCTTAGTTTCGAAACTATTATAATTAGTCCTTAAAAAGCAACGACGTTAAGTTTTTTATGAGGTGGCAAACGACGAGCCACGTGTGATGCCACCTTCCCTCACTACTTTTAATTGACGTGGCAGTAAAGGACTGGTGGTCGATCGGCTGGTGGGTGGCCAACCACTCGGTCTGGTGGTCGGTCGACCTGGTGCGTGGTCGGTCACTCAGTCTGGTAGTCGGTCGGCCTGATGGATGGTCTGCTTGCTGCTCGGCCTGGTGCTCGGCTTGGTATGTGGTTGGTCTGGTGGTGCCATGAGACCGCACGGTATGCCTGGTGGTGCAGTATATCGTGCGGTCTCATGGCACCATCAGGCCGACCACATACCAAGCCGAGCACCAGGCCGAACACCAAACCGAGCACCTACCAGGCTGACCGACCACCAGACCGAGTGGCCGACCACCCACCAGGCCGACTGACCACCAGACCGAGTGGTCGACCACTTACCAGCCGACCGACCACCAGCCCTTTACTGCCACGTCAATTAAAAGTAGTCAGGGAAGGTAACATCATACGTGGGTCGTCGTTTGCCACCTCCCAGAAAACTTAACGACGTTGTTTTTTAAGGACTAAAAATAAGAGTTTCCAAACTAACAAGACTAAAATGAACAAACCTTTCGAAGGGGGACGAAAACCAAAATCGCGTGATAGTTTAGGGACTAAAAGCATATTTAACCTTATCTTTTAAGTGTACTGTACTTTGTTTTTGGATCAATGAATAAAACTTCTTCATTTTTCTTTATTGCATACATTCACTCCATGAAGGCGAGAACATTTTGAGGGGTAGTATATTTATTTTTTGCTTATGATAAAAAAGGGGGTGAAACATTTATTATGCAGTTGCTACTAACTTGTTCTTTGCCTTTTAGTTTAAAATCTGTGCAGATTTTCAAAAGATGCTTTTGAACAAGGGATTTTTTATCATCATCAAAAATGGGGAGATTGTTACCAATGAGGAGCATTGGTGTCTTCAAGACAATGATTTTGATGATGTTACAAAGTGAAGAATATGAAGACCCCTATTGTCTTAAGTTTAAAAGCACTCATGTATATTGGTCCGCGAGGAAAGGGAACAAGAGCCTAGATGTAACTGAACGGTGTATAACAGTTGAAGAATGAACGATCACAAACAAATAAAGGTCAAACACAGGACAAACACTAGCCGAACGCAGTTGAAGACCGAACGACGTTGAAACACATGCTGAACATAGGCCGAACACAATTGAAGACCGAACGACGTATAGCAGATGAAAGCCGAACACAGTTGAATGCTGAACACAACTAAAAGGCCGAACGACGTATAGCAGTTGAAAGCCGAATAAGACAGATAAACACAACACATGTACAAGATCGAATGGTGTTGAGTCCAACTAACATTATAGAATAAAATGTTTAAGAGTTCGAATGTCTACGAGTGAAGAAGAATCGAGTCGAACGTTTGAAGACAATAAGGGCTTGAGCCGAACGGTGGATGGAGGTGAAAAACTGGAGTCAACCATTTGAAGATTTAATATCATATCTGTTCCAAGTCTCGCAAATAACCGATTATCACTTACAATAATTGATTATCATTGGCAATTGTAATATGTTGTTTCAGTTTCAGACTAGTAGGCTATATACACTCTCTTCCAAACCCTTCGAAATCATCTATGCCATTTTTGAGAATATAGTTCGTCTGAGGAAGTTCTCAAGTGATAGTGTGCTCTTATCAAGTCTTGTGAGTAGGAGAACCTCGCGCTTTGTGTGTCTAAGGTCGGAGCGGTTCTCTTCAAGTTGGCTGAGCAGTTTTACTTCCAGTTCATTTGTTGAAGGAAGGTTCTTTATGTTCTTATTTGTATTTCATCTTATTGTAATATGTGAACAATACTTTAGTGAAAAGGTTAATCACTATTTATAGTGATTAACGACTAGACGTAGAATCTTTTGATTTGAACCAGGATAAAAATCATTTGAGTGATTTTTCTACTCCATACACTCTTTATATTTTATGCGCATCAATTATTCGATAATATTTTTGTAAGAAAATTAAAGGAACCATTTTAATTGACCAAACATGCTTTACGCTCTTTAACAATCGCAAAACCGATTACTCTTTTATTCCGCTGCACAAAATCGGTACCGATTGTTCTAACAAATTTCAGGTAACATGTCAGTGTGAGGTGGATTAATTTAAAGACGTGGCATATGCAGAGCCTCTTAGGTGGAAAATGTTTAATTAAAAGATTAAAAAAAAAGTTTCTGCAATTAAGCTTGCATGTTGTTCCTATAGAGAAGACTTGGTGGTTTTGGATGAGTAAAATCCAAAGGGAAAACTTGCACATTCAAGCTCCCTCAATTTTAGGAGTAAGAAGAGCACAATGCCGACAAAAAATCCCAAAGCAGCACTTGAACCATTGAGTGAAACAACAACACAAACAAACATAACGAAGGACTCTTTTTTAGTGTTCATTTCTCTGGCAGCCATGACTATTCAATCCATGCATTCAACAACAGAACCCTAAGAATCCTAATTGGAACCAACTTTAAAATCGTCCCAAGTAATCTTAACCAAGGAAATCTTCGAAGGCCCAAACCTAAGATCTCCGAAAAAGGAAGGGTCGCGAACGAAAGAGAAGATTACGGCCATGGAAGATGGTCGTGTGAACTGGGTTTCACAATTAGGGTTCATCGCGATGGAGGTTGCAATTTTTATCTGGGTTTCTGGTTTGATCTTTTGCAGGTTGCTTGCGATTGACGAAGAAGGAGAAGATGCAACAACACATGTAGTGGTGAAGTTGGTTCACGAATTGCAACGACGTTAATAGGTTTGCATCACGAGGATGGTGGAGGTGTGAATCGGTAAGGTTGAAGGGAAATGCAAATTTGGGTTTTTTGTTGGGAAAATCGCGATGGCCCACGTCTAGGTTTTGCAATGGTGGCCATGGAGATTCGAATTAGGTGATTTATGACAGATTGTGATTCGAGTTGGAGTAGGGGGAAGGTCAAGTCGAGCTGTCCGAGACTGAAGATTGAGTTAAGTCAGTCGGGTTGGAGGTTGAGCCGAGTCAACCCATCCTAGAGGTCGAGTCAACTTAGCCCGAGTCGAAGGTCAAGTAGAGTCGGCCCTGTCGAAGTTCGAGTCGAAGTTTGAGCCGAGTTGGTTCAGGTAGAAGGTCGAGCAGAGTCAACTTGAGTTGAGTTGAATAAGGCCGAAGGTCGAGGCAAGTAAGCATAGGTTGAATGTCAAGCTAAGTCAACCTAAAGGGAGAGTGGAGCAGAGTCAGCTTGGGTCGAAGTTCGAGCCAAGTTAGTTTCGAAAAAGGTTTAGTCAAGTCTTTTCAAGTTGAAAGTTAAGCCGAGTCGACCCGAACCGAATGTCAAGTTGAGTCTCTATAGGTTGAAGGTTGAGTCCAAGGTCAACTTGGGTCAATCTGGACCGAAGGTCGACCCAAGTCGTCTCCATCCAAATGTTAAGTCGAATCGGTCTAAGTTGAATGTTGAGCCGAGACAATCTAAGCTGAATGTCAAGCCGAGTAGACTTAGGCTGAAGGTAGAGCCAAGTTTGTTCAAGTTGCAGGTTGAGCCGAGTAGGTCTGGGGTGAATGTCAAGTCGAGTTGGTCATGGTCAGATGTGAGGCTAAGTCGTCTCGGGCCAAATGTCAAGTTGTGCCGGTTCAAATCAAAGAATTAGTCCGAGTCGAGTGTCGAATCCAGTTAAATGTTGAGTTGAGTTTACTCGAGCCAAATATTGAGCCGAGTTGACTCAAGCCAAATATTGAACCGAATCAACCTAGACTGAAATCGAAACAATCATCCTAAATTGAAAGTCAAACTAACTCAACTCAGGTTCAAAAGTGGAGTTTATGTTTGACTTAAATTATAAATTAAATTAATTTATCCAAAAATATTTTAATTACTTCATTTAAATAAAATATTTAAAAAATAAAAGGAATTTAATTACATATAATTCAAATATAATGTATTTTAGTTTCTTGGAATTGTGGAAATTCTTTGTCTAAACATAAGGTATGATAAGTGTTGATAGATATGATGATTAAGATATACGTCGTCTTCGAAAAAAGTAACGTAAATATATAATTATTTTAACAATAATTTAAAATTTTTAAAGATAGAAATTTCATGCATGTGTATGACTTTCAAACTATCTACCATCTTCGAAGAATACATTACTAGTACGAATGGGATACCAACCTTGGTTTTTCATAAAGAGCTTCTTTTGTTAGGCTTGAATTTTAAACTCAATATTAAAAACATAAATTGTTAACTAACTTTACATTTAAGATTCAGAACATTTGCAAATCAGTAATGATAGAAGGTTAAAAGGATAAATCAATATTAGAAAATGAAACCAATAAAACAAAAATATGGATAAAGAGAAATTGATTAAGCTAAATAATTCTTATAATAAATAATAATAATATAAAATATAATTGTAAACTATGAAAAAAATAAAATTGTAAACGATGAAAAAAATATAAAGAGTCTAGTTAGGCATGCAAAACGTTGTCTTTGGATATAACACACATTCATTGCACACAAAGTAAGATAAAATATTATAATATGCAATGAAATATCTCTAAATTTTATGAACACCAATGTTTTAAAAAATAACATAAATCATACGACTAAAAACACTTTTATATGAGATGTGGTGTTTGTTGTGTGTTTTTCCCATGCAGATATATTATATTTATAGGTAGAAAGTGATTTAGAAGTCAATTGTAATAAATATGATTTAAAAAAAATGGCAATTGTAATTAAGATTTTATTTTATTTATTGTTTAAATTATATTAATATTTCCAACAATCTTTCACATAATTTGAAAATATATAAAACTATTTAAAACAAAATAGAAGGTATAGCCTTATTTAATAATGGTAAATCATATAATTTTTTTTAAGAAAATATGCCTTAGTAGAGTAGCATCTCACGCAATAATATATGTTTCTATCTATGATATATCACGAAGTAATATATTGTTTATCATATTTCCATGATGCTAAAAGTAAAAACATACCAATAGTTGATTTTGTGTTAAAACAGAGATAAAATAAAAACAATAACAATATAATATAAAACTGTTAGAAAATAAAACTAGTAGCAGATTTATCTCTTAATGTTAGATAATAAAAAAAATACGACAAAGATATGGATAAAAATAGATTCATCAAGCCAAATATTTCTTATAAAAAACAATAATAATATAGATTTACTCCTAAAATTAATAGTACATAAAAACACTAGTAATACTAGATTTGTTTTTAGATTTTACTAATATTTCTAACAATCAAACCTTTTAAGTGAAAGGTAATACGATGGAAAACAAAAGGATAGGTGCCATTAAAGGAAAACGTGAATAATATGATTTTTAATGTTGTAGTAATACACTTAAGATTTACCATTGTTAATTGAATAATAGGAGCTTGAAAACAGTCAAAATGGAAGAAAAGTAAAATTTCACGAAAAAAAAAAGTTATCAACATTCTTTCAACCTAGTCTTTAAAATATATTATTTTCTTAACTAAAATCTTTTATATATATATATATATAATACTTTTTTATGAAAATAAAATTAGTAATCTTCAAAGTACATCTTTCAACTTTATTTTTGGTAATTTTGTCTACATTAATTTTGTTACGTCAACTCAAATTTACTTTTGATATCTGAATGAATATAATTTGACATTGGGTCCTGATGAACTTAGGTTGAAATATGACCTAAGACAATTTGATTTAAGCTATGACCTAGGATAACCTAGCTTGATGTATGATCTTGACCAATTCATCTCAATCTTTAACCTAACTTACTTGTCTCAATTTTTGATTGAAACAAACACATATCGACCATCAACCTAAGCCGATTCAACTTGATCCTTCAAAGTAGGCTAACTTTACTTGATTCTTTGGCTATGACTGATAATACGAGCTTCAACTTGAGGTATCTCAACTCATCACTAGTACAAAATAGACTTTTTATAGCGTGTGTTTATACCTGTTCAATTTCATTAGGTATAAAAAATGATGCAGTGGCAAAATGGTAAATAAAAAGAACTTTTTTACACCAATTACTCTAAAAATAGGTATAAAAAATAACATAGTGGCAATATTGTAATAAATAATAAATAATTCTACACCGGTTACATTTAGAACCAGTGTAAAAAATAATTTTTATACCTATTTTACTTAAAACCGGTGTGAAATATTAAATGTTCTAGCCATTCCTGTTCCCATTCCCGCGCGCATCTTCTTTTCTTCTCTTAGTTCTCTACATTTCTTCTGCTTCACATCTTCTCCTAGTTCTCTCTGGCACGCGCGCGATTCTCCTCCACAAGCTCCTTTGCATTGAGGGCAAAGTTCAAAACCGCCAATGCCGCGACTCTTCCCGATCGACTGCTCGTTAAAACTCTCGTGTTCTTGGACCGCGACTCCTCTATAAGGTTAGATCCTCTATGCTTGGGCGATTAGGGTTCCGCGCAACACAGGAATGAAATTTAATGTATGCATATGCTTTGTTTTGTTATATCTAGCAATATACCTACTCCAAAGTACCTTAGTTTATTTGCTTTAGGAGCTCGGAGCACTATCAGTTTATGTATTTTGTTTCCTTATCGTCAATCTTGCTTCTGACTAAGATCTGAGCACTGTAGGAAGCTTTCCTTATGTTTTGAACTTGAAGAATATGAAAATATGACCTGCATTTTCACTTCTTAAGATCTTTTCAGATTGTGTAAAATGGAATTGTATACACAATTTCACTTAAGGGTCAGAAGACAGGATTTTATGCATACCAGCGTGAGAATCGGAAGTTTATATCAACAATTTCATATGGTCTAAAGGTTCTTGATCTTTGCTGCTATAGTGGTGGTTTTGCTCTAAATGCCATGGGTGGAGGTGCTTTAAATGTCACAGGTGATTATATATTTTTAGTTCTCCTTTTTTTTCTAACAATTATCACTACTTACAATTGACATTATAATGTTGTTGATACTTTGTCGTTTTACTGTCTCATGATTGAAATTTGGAAAGGAAGGATGCATACACCTTACCATCCTTGAGCTAGTGATGTTAAGTATTCCTGACTCGAATCCAAACTTGAAACTAAACTTATAACATTTATTGCTAAATTTTAATAGTTAAACCTATTAATAGTTAATCATTAATCAAGCCAGAGTCTTCCTCTATTGTGGACCATTGATCTGAACGGCTTTGAGTCATCCAATTCCCTGCATATCATATGTATATTGGCTGTGACTCATCCTGTTTGTTAGAGAAGAAGATTAAGAATAGGATGAAAACTTAAGAGTATGAATGACCGACTCTGTATAGTTTGTCTCCATACCAGATATATAGGCCCACCCGAGTGGGTTATAATAACCTAAGAACTATTCTGTATCACTGCTGATAGTTTTTTATTTTTAATGTTTTAAAGTAGGTGAATTTCTTTTCCCTGGCTTAAAATACTATAAGTCTTCAGAAGTAGATTTGTCATTCATCAGTAACAATTGAGAATTTTCTTTTTATATTATAGTAATCTTTTAAAAAGTTTTTTTTTCAATCTTTTTAAAGAGCTTTTATTTACTTTTCTCTTCCAAATGTGTAACTTTTGCTATTGCTGCTTCATCCTTTATAATTAATGTGATATGTTGGAGCAAGTGAAGATTTGCTCAAGAACAGGACTTATGGTGCCTACTGAAAATGATGCAGAAAAGTTAGAGTCGAAACATAATTCTATCAAGCAATATCTTGTTAAGTGGAAGGGACTCTCATATTTACACTGCACATGGTAAATTCAATGATTATTTTGTTATTTCATAACTTTATATTCCTTTCTTTGAATCTTGCAGTCTTGTTCTCTATTATTGTATCAGTGCAATTATTATTTTGAATACATGTTCATTAATTTTTCTTTCAAAACTGCATGTTGATTTTTTATTTGATCTTAATTTATTTACTTGTGCAGCCTTTTTATTTGATCTTAATTTATTTTATCGAAAGGTATAAGCAGCGTTCTCTGCCCATTATTTTTAAGGTTTTACTTTAATCTTATTATAGATGATACTACTTTCAACTTGACGCTTCAAATGTGTAACTTTTGAAACATGTTTCAGTTTTATAAATTTAAGAGTCAAAATTTAAAATAATTTAAATATTTTTTCTTTTTTTCATTTTTTAAAATATTTTTTAAGAACAAAACTATGATTAAAAACATATTTCTATACATACTTATGTGGAACTAAGCCTTCTACACAACATAATATTATTTGAAATATTTTATATATCATTTGTGCATTATTTTCTAATTGACGTAAAAGTATTCTTCTCGAGTACCAAAAGAAAAAATAGTTTTAATTGTGTACCATAATGACGGTTGGATATCTAATCTTGAATATTTGAATAACATGAAAACATTATATTTTAGAACTTTGGTTAGTTTCTGTCAATTGTTGTCGCAAAACCCTTCTCTGAATATAGGTCTTTTCTTTCCATCTATTGTGTTTCTAACTTTTCTGGCAAAATTAAAAGATGAAAACAAATTTGTCTGATGTATCTGAGCCAGGGGATGTTACTGAAGATTTCCAGTCTGATTTATTTCCAATGCTTCGTTATGTGACAGTTGTGTAGTGGAGTTGATGAAAAGGCAAATGAAGCGTGCTCCACAGTTGCTTTCTAGGCATTGCTTTGTCATTTGGTGGAATGATCTTTGTCCTGTCTACTGCACTGCTGGTATGTCAGGTTAGAAATGCAAGCAAACTCAATACTTAATACTATATTATATTAGTATATGAGCTTGATAATTTCAGGAAAAGAAAATTGTTGCCTGGTTTCCTTTTGATATTATCTATGTTTTTTTTCTTTTTCAGGCTCTTCTATCTGGATGTTCTGTAGGAGGTTTAGCTACCATTATACATTGTGATGAATTTCGGGAATTGTTTCCTAGAACCACAAGAGTAAAATGCCTGAGTATAGGTAATATTCATGTTTGCAAATACAATAGCAAGTAATTACTTTCTTGAGTCAGTAACATCAATTTTTCAATTTGGTGTTAGAGCCACCTACAACAAAACAAGATTCAAATGATTAAATCTCAAACAGTTTTTTCAATGAAAGCTCAAATTCTAGTGTCCAAGTGTTGTTGTGTCTTTTTCCTTTGTTTTTTTCTCCTTTTCTCTTTCTTGGGTGATATTTTTGTATGGCAATTATTAGTTAACTTGATGCGTATTCTGATGCATTGATATCTCTTCCAAAGCAGCTTAGTTCATAGTGCATGTTTCTGGAAGTAGTATTCTTTTAGAGCCTAATGTGCCTTTGACAAGTGATTTCTATTATATGATACTTAAACATTGATACGACCTCTGTTACTATTGTATTGTTCTCAAAAGAATGTTATAAAAGATGTTGAAAAGGTCCACAGAGAAAGCTAGTAAGAGAGAAAGCTAGTAAACATCAAAGTTAAATTCTTGATTGATTTTGATTCACCTTATGAATGAGTAGGTTTATCAGTGTGTTATTGGGGCTGAAGGGGTTCTTTTTATAGGATTTCACTTGGACTCCCAGTGAAATTCAATCTCAGTGTGGAAGTTAATAACCTCAGTTTATATACACGTCTTAAGTTTTGAGCCAATTCTCTCCCACAAATAATGATTCTCCGCTTCTTTTTTTTCTTTTTTAAATTTAGTTGCAATGAGGTTTACTGTTTTAATTATTTTATTTTTCCCTTGCAGTGACATTGTGTCTAATAATCCTAAAAACGTCTTCTACTTAGCTTTCCTTATATGGAAGAACTTAAAAGATGAAATTATATTTAATTTATAAGCTTTGTTATGCCTAGTGTCAAGAGTTTTGTTCTTTGTTATGAAATTATATGAATTTATATTTGCGAGTCATAAGCCAAAGAAAACATTTCATTGGCAAAGAAAATATTTAATGTTTTACTTGACTCAAACTATTCAATGTGTAGATATTTGATGACACATCTCTAATGGAGCAACATGTCATAAACGATGTTCGGAGGCAGTGGGCTGTATTTTTTAACCATTTGTAAATGATTAAATGTTTCGATATTACATTTTGAGTTTACAAACTATTTTATATGTAACGATGTTAAGTAACTATGTTATGTAAATATATATTTAGAAATTTTGTTAGGTAAGTATTATATTTTGATGTGTTAATAGAAATGATATTGATTATTTTGTTTAATATTGATTATTTAGACTGTATTATGTAATTGAATTTTAGGCATGTCTAGATATGGATAATAGCACAAACAAATCAAACATTTAAAAAAAAAAGTCAATTTTTACACCGGTTAAAAACAAAAGAAGTATAAAAAGCCTTGCATTTTTTACACCGGTTATAACATCATGAGGTATAAAAGTAAGATTCTTTTATACCTATTCTATGAATAGTAGGTGTAAAAGTGATATCATTTTATACTTGTTTCTAGAATGTTAGGTATAAATAGCATACTTTTATACCTGACGTGTAACAGGTGTAAAAAAGTGAAAACATTTTATACCCCCACTTCTATACCAACAAAAAAATAGGTATAAAAAGTCTATTTTAATAGGTATAAAAAGTGTATTTTACACTAGTGCATGGTTTAATTTGGGCAAACTAGGCTTTACCTAGGTCAATTTGACTCAACCTTTACCTTAGATCGACTTGATTTGAATTGGTCATTCGACTTAGAAACATCTTGGTTTTAGATTTTCAAAATCCAGAAAATGATTCAATCTAAATCCAATTCAAACCTAATTAAGTAGATTGGATTTTGAATCTAAAATATGAATATGGATTTGTGATAAATGCATTTAAATGGATAAAACCAATATAAATTTAGATTATCATCTATTAGATCTCAAAATTTACTCACTCTTAGTAATATTATTTTTTCAATATTCTACGAGCTTCCTTCATGTTGCAATTAATTTCCTGTACTAAACTATTTCAGAAGAGGTTATAGGTACAAAATCACTATAACTTTTATATGTAAATGGATAAGGTTTTTATTAGAAGAGTCACTTAGACACATGGATGACAAAAATATCCATACTTACAGATATTCGTGGATAAAATTTATGACAAATAGTTGATATCCACAAGTAGTTGGTAGTTGGTATTTTAATACTTGCTTATAAATGGGTTGAATTTGGATATCATTCCATTACCTAAAACATTAAAAATAAAAATTTAATTTATATTTTATTAATTTAAATTTAATTAAAATTAAAATTAATTTATATTTTATTAGGTTAAATTTAATTAAAATTAAATTTTAATTTATATTCAATTTATTTTATATCATATTTTATATATTTTTTGTAATTTTGTTTAGATTTTAAAAATTTATAAGATATATTTTTTTTAAAATATTTATGGGTATCTACTGATGCTCTTGAGTTTTAAAATATGTGCATATATTTTTCAAACTGCTATCTAAGTGATAACAAGATTAGTAAAGATATATTTTTTTGTTGTTGATCGAATAATGAGTAGATACTATTCTCGTTGGACCCAACTTCCCATAATTATCCCTACTTACAAACAAGTTTTTTTTTTCTAAATTTTGTTGTAGGATATACTTTATTGAAAGTAAATTTATTTAGTAAAATTATATAAGTGTGATTCTTATTATTTAAAATAGATAGAGATATAAGGAAACAATTAAGGTATAAACTAGATGAATAAGGAAGATGAAAAGAAAAAAAAAATAAAGAAAAGTCCGCTGGATATAAAAAAAGAAAGAGTGATGACGAAGGTTTTATTTCATTCAGAATAATTCAAGACCATTTTTATAAAAAAATTCACCAATTTTGTACATAAATCAAAATAAACTATAAATAAATGAATTGACTATTTATATCTATAAATTATTAAAATCTGAAATAAAGATAGAGGAAGAAAATATAGTCAATGTGAATCGACATACACTCTTCGAGCTGGTGTTTTTGGACATGCTAAGAATGCAATGCATATTACTCTATCAAATTTAATAAGATTTTCCATAAAATTAAGCTAAATATTTCAAGGCTAAATCTAAAAGGTTAGAAGTTGAGTATATCTCAAAACAAAACTAGGAAGATTTGCTCTGATAACAAAAAAACATAGTTTTTCAATAGATAATATTGTATGAAGAAGAAGTTTTTAGTTTAAATGTCTCCTAAGAAATCACAAGATATATAGAAATAAACACAATAAAAAAATGTTACACTTACCAATTTGCCTCACGTCAAGAACATGAAGATGCCGAATGATTATTTACATGACTCATAGCAAAAGTTGCATGAGCAACCTCTAAAAGCTTAATCAGTCAACAACACTTACTATAATCATATATGATTCAGTGATCACCACTTTTTATATACCATCACTACATTCTAATTAAAACCTTAAAAACTATACTCAAATTAAATAAATAAAAAATGGAAAAGTTTTAAATTTGAGAAACAGCTCACTGGTTTTTGTTCTACATTTAAAAACACCAAGAGGGAGAACTGACAAACCAATAATAATAATAATAAGAAGAATGATAACTTTTTTTTTTATTATTATCATATTATTATGTAATAATTAATTCATATAACTGCATAACACCTCTTTGTTTATCTCTTCCCTAATAAGATAATTAACGCGTGAATATCTCCTAAACATTTGTATCTAGTTTACTTAGACTTCTTCCTATATAAATAATTTTCCCTCCAAGAGACGTGAACCTGAACCATCTTTTCGTGCTCTTCCTAAACAAAACAGTTTTTCTTCCTAATATTTATATATATCTTATTTCTAAAGATATTGATGTTTCATTCCCTTAGTTCAAGACATTAAACATATTTGGTCGAGGTTTGTATCTTAAATTTTACTAGAATTTCTGTTTTGTCTCAGTGTTTTTCTTCTAAAGAAGAAGAGATAATTAAGCATGCATGGATATGACTGCATGTGGTGGATGTCATCTTTAACGTAATACATGTTATCATAAAATTTTATCAGATGACAGTATAAAACTTTTTGTTTTGCTCTTATCTGTGTATGATTGGTTATATGATGATGAATTCTTGAAACATGTTTGACAGATGCAAAGAAATAGCAGTGGAATGCATCCTGCATGTGCAGCATGCAAGCATCAAAGGAAGAAATGCAGTGAAAAGTGCATATTGGCACCTTACTTTCCATCAAACAGAAGCCGTGAGTTTCATGCTGTGCACAAGGTTTTTGGTGTGAGCAACATAACCAAGTTGGTAAAGAATGCTAGAGAGGATGATAGAAGAAGAGTGGTGGATTCATTGACATGGGAAGCATGTTGCAGACAAAGAGACCCTATTCATGGCCCTTATGGAGAGTACACAAAGGTTTTCAATGAGTACAAGAAAGTGTTGGATGAACTCAAGAGATTCAGAAGCCAACACCAGATGTTGCAGTTTCCCTCTCTAGGGTTCAAGTCTGTGCAAGACAAAGCAGAAGAAGATTATCTGCATGGGAAAAAGAATGCTATTATTGATTCTGATATTTACAACAGTTATTCTTCTAATTATTTGCAAGAGTTTCAGAATCTCAGGCCTGAAGTTCTCATACCCTTTCACCATCACTCTCAACCATACTACATTACAGGTATTCTTTAGTTTCACTTTTTATTTATTTTTAGCTATTTTTTATTCTTAATTCTTAATGTAATAAATTTCTAAATAAAAAGAAAATTAGTAAAATTCAAATGCTAATAACTATGTGAATTTATTTTTTTCTTTACTTATATATTTTTACTTTAATAGAAAGTTTACTTAATAGTTTTTACCTTTCAACTGCTGGTTTTAAACTTTTTTTTTACTATGAACTACCTTCTCAATTAATTCAATAGGTTTAAAAGAACTACCAAAGTTAAATTTATTTAAAAATGAATTTATTATTATTTAGTAACTTATGGTAGAAACTCCTTCAAAACATTAAAAATTGTTGCATAGGGACTATTTTTGTGTGTGTTTAGATAACATACAAGAATACTTTTATCTCACAAAATTAAAGTAATAACATGAGAAAATATAATAACTATTTGTTCCTTCACATGTATTTTATTTTATTTTTTACCATAGAGTCAATCTAACTAAATTATATTTTCTATTTACCTACATAACATAAGTTGAAATATTATTTGTATTTTTTATTTCAGTTTTGACGCTTAAATTTGAAAAGGTTATATTTTAGTCTTTTAAAGTATTTATGTTAGAATGAATTTATTCTTCCTTGTATTTTTAGTTTTAAATTTCGAACAAAATTAAAAAAAAAAAGATCATGTTTTAGCTTATTTTAATTTCAAATATAAACTTATTTAGGAAGTTTGCTCCTATTAAATTAGTTTAAGGATATTTTTACAAAAACGATGATAATAATAGTAGTGACAATTTGTATCTTTATAATATTATTGTTTGTGTGGATAGTAGCGTGACAATGATGATAATGTCTGAAAAATAAGATTAATTCTCAAATGTAAGGATAGTGTCTTTTTTAAGATTAGAAATCAAGTTTATAATTTATTTTGTTTTTGTTTTAATTGAATGTAATGGAATTTTGAAATTTAGCTACAAATATATTGGAAAGCGCGTTTTGTTTTGATAATTGTATATGACAACAATCAAATTAACTGTAATTTGAACTAATAATAGTTAAGTCAAGGTCAAGTAATAATATTAATTTTTATACGATATTATGTATTTTTAATTAAATTTTTTTGTTTGGATCTCACCTTTTTTATAATTTTGTAATAAAATTAATGTAGCTTCTTTATATATGAATTAATATTAATTTTTTATAGTGAAAAGTTCTTAAAGATTACAAGTTAAATTACGGTAAATATTTGTGTTATTGATAAATATAATGGTAGAAAATTCAACAAGAATAACAATACCATTAAGTTTTAAAATATATTCAATTTCTATTAAATTACAAAAGAAAAATGAAGAAGAATATATATATATATATATATATATATATATATATATATATATATATATATATATATATATGTATGTCGTTATACAATTAATTTTGACAGTGAAAGAAAATATAGTGAAGAATAGTTTTATATATATATAAATGACAATGACATAGATTTATATTGTTCCAAATAAGATAGGCAACAATCATGTTACTATTTTGTAAATATTTAACAAGTATTAGTATTGTTACGTTTTTAACACACACAGACGAGGATCCTTCATTGCAATACGGATTAACATATATATTCCATTGAAGTAAACATCTTTTTGACTTTTTTTTTAAAAAAAGGAAAGAAACAGTTAATTTTTTTTTCTTGGGGGAAAAATTGAGATTTTTTAGGGAATCATAATCAATATAATTTTCTAAACATATTCTTACTTATAAATTGTCATATTATAATTTGCACAGAAAAGAAATTAAACTATTACTTTGACAATCATATTTGGGAAACTTTTTGTCTTTAATAATTTTTAATCATAAAAACAATTAACTGTGGTTTTTTGTTTGTTCTAATGTTTTAGGTGATCAATTCAAACAATGAACTCCAGGATATGGAAGACATGATTATGTATATTTTTCTCCGGAAGATCCACATTCACATAATACATTTGAAATTCATATTTCAAAATTGAGATGCGCTATTTATTTTTTGTGTTACACATGGCAAATCAATTAAATTTTATCCTCCATAGAGTAATTAACACAAACCATTATCAATTTTATTGTATATGATGACTTTTAAATAATGTAAACTAGTTTCTATTATTATTGTATTCCAAATAAAATCTCAACAACAAAAAATGATCAAATGCTTCAATAATAAATACTTTAGTTTGGGTTCATATGGTCATCAAAGTTTTCACACCATGAGTAAATATTTATCTATAAATGAACATTTTTTTATAGTGTAATACATTAAAATAATTGTGCCTCAAATTATAGCCAAAACAACAATTCCAACAATACTACCATGACATTCTTCATATTACTATTATTGATAGAACAACTCAATACTACCAGGACATTCTTGTTTAATTTCTATTCTCACAAAACTTAAATACAGACAAAAATATTTAACCATATCATTAATCATTATCATGAAAAAAAATTAACTTAAGTTTTCTCCACCCAGTTTACCAAAACATAATTATTCCATTTAATATCAGCACCAACACATTCCAAACCATAGATCTCATCTATCTATCTATCTCTCTCTCTCTCTCTCTATATATATATATATATATAAATATTTACAACGAAAAAGTCAATATTCATCGTGTTAAAACATACACATAATCCATTCAATATCCATAGATATTCAAAAGAAAATTCGAAGCCACATTCTTATTTTCCTTTATCAGATTTTCACAAGTGTTAACAAAGCATCCAAACTTATATTTGATTCCAAGCTCTAAACACAACCCCAAAATATTCATGATGCCTCAGTTAAGATATAATCAAACATCGAGACTTACCTATTCTTTTAACTCCTTCATACACCTATTTATATCTGTAGTTCTCATTCCAAGATTAATTCACACCATGATGTATTTTCTACTTAAATTTTTTCCTCTAACAGTACCCAATTATCCAAACATTAATATAACTAAATTTAGACTTCCAGACCCTAACATACTTATCCACCCAAATTACCAAATTTTTATTTTGTAACCTCAAAAATTAGAATTCAATAAATATATATATATATGCCTTACTTCATTTTTATCCAAAAGGCATTCAGTACTTCCCCGTGACATCACACACAAAGAAATTATAAAGCAAGAGAACCACACAATATCATAATTTAAGACAATCATTGCAAATCAAGATAGTTCTCATACCTTTTTAGTTTTGGAGAGTAACCGCATCAGAAACAAAGGACTAAGATTTCGGTCGCTTGTGTCTATATACAAATGTATAAGATCTTAAGATTGTTGTAAAAAGCTGATAAACAAATTTTCTGAGACGTGTAGATTCATTGTACTTAAGGACTTATCCGCGGTGTATTGCGCAAGTTCCCCAGGATACAACAGGAACTTTCCAGAATATCTCTAAGGAAACGAAGAAAGCAGAATGAGAAAAGAATGATTTGGGATGTGTTTTTGGAATGGGGAAAGAGCTCTCTATTTATAGAGCTAAGAAAGAATAAAATGAATGAAAGAAATTAAAACCAATCAATGATTTCAATTATTTTAACGTTGCAAAATTAATTGACATTGAAAAATTTGAATGTTGGCATACTACCTTTGAGTAACGTCTCTTTTGCAATAATCTAACATTAATATTAGAATAATAAATGGGTGCAATGGTTTTGTGGGGTTGAGTTAGGCTTAAAGTCCACTTCTGAACATGATATCAGAGTTATGGTTAAAGCTTATCCTAGTGATATTTGTTGTTTATTAGGCATGTTGTTCCACCTACTATCGGGCCGTTATCGGACGCTCGAGATGATGTCTATACCTCAGCGTGAGAGGGGTGTGTTGGAAGTCCCACATCAACTAGAGATAAGGCCAATTTATAATATATAAGTGAACCTCACCTTACAAGCCGTTTTTATGGGGTTGAGTTAGGCTTAAAGTCCACTTCTTAACAAAAACAAATGGTGAACTTTATATTTGAAACAATTCTTACACTAGTACAAAAACACCGTATAATGTCGGTGTTTTTCGCCCTTTTACGTAAAAATTCGAGACCGGCGCCATATCAGGAGACGTTAAATTGATGTCGAAAATAGAACAATTCGACGTTCCCAGTAAAACAAATTAACAACGAATTTTGTCAATATGCGGCGTTAATCAATTTTTGTTTTTTTTAATTAATTGTGATCCTTTTTTAAAACTCTACGAAGACCTGAAAAGTAGAAAAACAACAAATTTCAGTTTTTGGTATTTTATAAAGCATGAACTATGAACGTGTAGTGTAGTATAAACAACAAAAAACAAACAACAAAAAACAAACAACAAACAACAAACAACAACAACAATGAACAAGTTTGACCAAACAATAACAACAAACAAGTTCAATCAAACAACACAAACAAACAAGTTCAACAAATAAGTTCTTCAAAATGAAAATGAAAACTAACCTTCAAAAGGTGAGTTCGTCGGAATGAAGTGTTGTCACCAGTTAGAGAGAAAACAGAATGCGCCTATAAAGGACAAGAACACAAAAATAATCGATCAAAACAAACGAAAATCTTATCTAAAGTAATTAATTAACATGCATTTTATCAAATGAAATAAAGATTACATGTGATGGTCTTCAAACTTCATTCGAGAAAAGTTTGAGCAGAGAAGAAGGTCTCGCGCGCTAAGATAAAATGAATGAATTTTCAATCTCTCGCTTAATTTTTATTGAATTTACTAATCTTTTGACGTCTAACGTTATGGCATTCGACATTTTATAACCTTTTAACGTCTAATTCCAGGGCATTTGACGTCATACGTAAGTACATTTTCACCTTCTGGCCAAACATTTTCACAAAATTTATCCAATAGAACGTCAGACTTCTCAATATTCGACGTCTTATAACAAATTGACGTCGAATTACAATTCTAAACGACGTCTAATAATTGTATTTATTTACAAAAAGTGTCACTGATCATTTTTAACGTTGGCTATTAAGTGGTTGGACATTGAATGCATGACGTTATACGCGGTTTTTGTACTAGTGTTATGTTACAAGTCATCTATTTAACGCCATATAAAAAAATTAACTTTAACATATATAATAACTAAATATTGTAATAAAATTCACAATAAATAAGTGTAAGTAGGTTTATGTATATAAAATGTAATGTTTAAAGTATTTTTGAACAATTTAATGTATGAATTGATTTGCTTGTATGGTTTGATTTGGTGAATTTTTTGGGATTTGTAAGTAAATTGAATGGAGAGGATGATGAAAAAAAAGTTATAAAAAAATTCTAACTTTCTAAGACATAGTTTATAAAATTTGTCATACTAAGCTGGAGTTCTTGTGACAGATAATCAAATGTACGTAATAATAACTAGACACACAATGACAGATAATCAAAAGTACGTCATAGTTAGCTAAACTTATTCTGACGTAATGGTCATTATTAATTAATTAATTAATGTCTTAAGATTTAAACAATAAAAATTAACTAAGATAGAACTTATGTTAAACATAATTGAAAACTTTGACAACACATATAATTTACTAAATTTTAAAAGAAAAAAAAGAAAAGAATACAAAAACATGGGACCACACCAAACCATGATAACAAATTATATTTTAGGAAACAAATATAAACTATACTATTTTGAAAAAAAAAATCTAAAGAACATATGGGTGTAAAACATTAAATCACCTATGTATAAAAGTCAAATTAGCTAAATTATTATGATTTTCTTATGAAAAACATAACAAACTTTGAATTGCACTTGTTATAAAAATGGAAGCATCAATGCTATAACAAATTAAAGTAAAATTATTCTCCAATTAAAGTCTTTAAAAGCCCACCGTCTAAGCGTTGTCCAAAGTGTAAGATTCATGAAAAATACAATGTAATAAAATGATGATGTGATCTTACTAGGTGTTTATTAATAAGAAACACACGCTTTTTAGAAGTGTTTTGTAGCTCAGTTGACAATAACACATTACATAAAATTTGTGGTTTTGTATTCTATTTTTACGTGTGCAATGTCTTCTCAGATTGTGAGATTTTGATCTCTCAAAAAGTATAAGATTCATGATAAATACAATATGATAAAATGATGATGTGATCTTACTAAATGTTTATTAATAAAAAAATACATGTTTTTTTTAGAAGTGTTTTTTAGCTCAGTTGACAAGAACACATTATATAAAATTTGTAGTTTTATATTTATTTGTGCAATATCTTTATCTTAGATTGTGAGATTTTGATCTTTAAGGATAATGTTTGTATCTAAGGAAAAATGTTATTAAACCTAAATAAAGCATAAAATCTTATTAAAATTTATGTATATTTTATTTAAAAGTACTTTTATTTCAAACACTTACTTCATAAGTCATTAATTAAAAGACTCATGCTTTGATGCTGAAAAGCTTTCTGTATTTTTAAATACAATCCTCTCATTAATGTAAAGATTTTGATGCTATACTAAGTACGATATATGGAAACAAATGGACACGCAAATTGAGTTGGAAATTTGATCTTTCACTTTATGTGTTTAGAATTTAAGTTGAATTTAACGAATACATAATTAGTGAATTTTATTTATTCTATTATTTATTATAATAAGACATTTATTTGAATTTTTATGAGGAAAACTTTCGATATAAAAAATATGTTGGACCGTGGACTCGTTTAATCTAATAATCATCAAGAGAAATTCTCATATTTGATATTAGCAATAAGTCTTTCAAAAAAACATTTTCATCAGAAAAATTCAAAAATAATAAAATACAAATTAATCTCACCGAAATAATTCACACTAACTTTAATCTAAAAATTTAAAATAATAATTTTATAGATCTTCTTTATTATATATTATATTTTGTTGAACTTTTTCGTTATATTTAGTATGAGATTTAAGTGACATCATACTTCTTCATGAAAAACTAACAAAAAATTCACCATTATACTTTTGCACACACTACAAAAATCTATATCTTTACCGGGGTTTTTTTAAATATTACCGACAGTTTTAACCCCTGCAAATCATATTTTCCGCGGTTGGAAAAATCGGTGAGAAAACGTCTGTCGCCAAGCAAGTACCGGCGGTTCTGAAAAAATCAGTATTAGCGGGGGTTCCCAGAAACCGTCGGAATTTCCAGGGGTTTTGTAGAAATCGCCGGAATTAGTTGGGACTTTATGAAAACCGCCGGGAATAGCGGGGCTACTCAAAAACCGCCGGAACTAGCTGGGGTTATCTCAAAACCGCCTCTATTTTTGATGGTTTAGTTTACCGGGGTTTTAAAACCGCTGGGAATTTGTATATTTCATTTTTTTTATTGTAATAAAATTAGATTATAATAAAAATGATTTTATTGACAAAATAAACAATAAATTAATATGAACTAAAATTTAATAATATTGTATAAAATAAACTACATTGTTCAACCTAATATCATTCATACATAAAAATTAAAAAGAAAGAGGTTCATTACATATGTTCAATATAGATGTTCAATACTAAAAGTATGACTCATAAAAGTATTCAATAACAATATTTAATTTTTTTTCTTCATTACATCCATTGTTTGGCCCACTCCCTTGATCAGATACCTACAATATAACATAATAGTTAGTCGATAATATATTTAATAAAAAAATCATACAAATAAATTTAACAATTATTACCGATGATCTTTGAAATACTGCAAATTGTGAAGGCAATGGACCTTGATGATTTTGCAACAGAAGTGTCATGATTGCCTTCATTTCATTGACTTGTGATGTCAATGAAGATACCTATAACAGAAAAATTTATTTAAAAAGTTAGAAATATGATACCTAACATGTTAATCTTAAAAGGAACAAACCAAGTAAATATTCATTAACCTGAGATTCTAATTTAACATTAGAAGAAGTCAATGAAGATACCTATAACAGAAAAATTTATTTAAAAAGTGAGAAATATGATACCTAACATGCTAATTTTAAAAGGAACAAACCAAATAAATATTTAAATATTCATTAACCTGAGATTGTAATTCAACATTATAAGGAGTAGATGAAGATGATCCAATATGAGAACGAGCATGGACTCCAAAGACTTTAGATGGGCAAGGACCCAAACCTAGACCGCGAACACGTCCACAATGCTCTTGGCTTCCTAAAACATGAGCCAATGAATCTAAACTTGATATTTCTTTTGATTGAGACGATGTTGTAGATTCATATGTTTGAATTTTTTCCTACATACTACGTAATCAATGATGCCAACATTAAAAACATTGCATTTGTATAAAGAGACAAACTATTGAGTTGGCAGCAATATACTTATATTTAAACTTAAGATGTCTGCAAAAATAGTAGCAAGAATTGCCAATCAATAATTATATCATTAAAGAGATTTTGACAATCCAAAGAAAGATCACATCTAATGCTTAACTGTCTAAACTATAATGGTTTCTTACAATGAATGGCTTTGATTTTACAATATAGGAGAGTGATGTAAAAGGAACGAAATCCAGCCATCAAAGTACACCACACAACAAGCATAAAAAGCAAACAAATTAGAAGTACTAAAATAGTAAACACTAAAATGAACAGCGACTGAAATAACACCAATTTTTGCAAGAGGTGTGTTCATCACAAAGTCACCTTATGAAACAATATGCCGAAATACAACAATTATAGGAAATACTAAAAAGATTGGAACTTACATCAATTTCCCTTGCCTCATCACTGACAAAAGCTCCATTGGTCGTCTTATGAGTAGCTATCCAAACTTCTCCTCTGCTAACTTTGTGCCCACACTCTTTTTCCTATGAAAAATAACACATGCTTATTAGGTATGTCATAAATATTATGAGAAATAGAAAATTGAAGATAAATAACACTTCACCATTTCTTCTCTCTTCCTTGCAATGCTCTTGGATCCCCCCCTGTGTGAGCAAGAGGTTGTTTATTTTTTAGGGCAATCTCCTAACATTGTGATAAGAAAAGTTATTAAATCATAACAAAATTTTATGAAAAGAGATATAGGTTTTACCTTTGTTCTTTCATCAAGTCAATAGTCAACAAAAGAAGCCCAATGATCTCTATCTATGCCTTCTAGAGCCATGGCAATCAATTCATCTCTAGTACGGGTGCCATCATCTCTTTGTTGCCACAATTATTGGCGACAATCTCTCCATTTATGATTAAGCGCTTTCAAGATGTAATTGATTTGAATATCGGAATTCACTAGAAACTTTGCCTTCAAAACAGATTTTAATAAAAAAATTAACAACAATTACCCAATAAATAAATTTTGGATGCCTTCTTTGTAATGGTATTTTGAATTTACATTACTTACTTGAATAGTATTTTGAATTATGTCTTCTTTGTAATTTTTAGGAATCTTCTTCCAAGTAGAATAACAAATAGGGAATACCTTGAAGTTTCTAGCGATACTTCCCAAGAATCGATTCAATAATGCGCCACCATCTCCAATTGGTTGATATTCCTCATTCCAATGTACAATAATCCTTTCATTTTGAGGCAAATTCCAAACATCATTTGTTTTTAAGTGTTTGGTAGTCATCTTACATTGGTCATCTGTGAAGAAAGAAAATTTGTGTCAAATATTCTTGTGTCAAACAACTTCAGTAGTAACTATTCATATAAGTAACATAATGAAAGCATTAATATGTTGAACTTGTGTCTTACCAATAACATCAACCAACCATGCTCCCTTGTGTGTTGGTGACCTTTTTTGTTCAACTTCCAACAAAGTATCCTGATTTTCATCTTGTTCATGTTCATCTTGTACATGAGAATTTCCTCCTACTTGAAGTGGTGAATGAAGAGCATCTTCATTTGAGGGCTAGACAAAGGTAATTCTTTTAGATGGAAGCAGAGATGAGGGGTGACATTATTGTTTTATGATTATAATAAAAATTGGGGGGGTGTTTGTGGACTCTGGTAAGGTCCCAAAATCTGATAGTATCTTTCAGAAGATGTGTTTGTGGGGGTGTGAGAAATTCATGGAAAAATTGGGCATCTCCTAAGTAAGGATAAACATTACAACACATTATATAATATTGAGAAAATGAACTATAAACATGGAAACTATACAGAAATAAGAGAAAGTTAGGGATACACTAAACATAATATAAACAGTTTAACAATTTATTCAGATGCAGTTCAGATCATTAACACCCCAAATATAAAAATGATTTTCTGGAGAACTTCCTGTAGGATTTGCAGATATGCGCCATCTCATTGGGTTCTCAATATATAGAAACAACTTCACTGGGACAATTCTAGAAAATTTTGGCCGTTTTTCAGAACTTGAAAGTATTGACATATCTGAGAATCAATTTGCAGGCGATTTCCCAAAGTTCTTGTGTGAAAGAAGTAAGTTGAGGTTTTTGCTTGCATTGCAAAACAATTTCTCAGGGACTTTTCTGGAGTCTTATGCTACATGTAAATCTCTGGAGAGATTTAGGATCAGTATGAACTAGTTATCTGGGAAAATTCCAGATGAGGTTTGGGCACTTCCGTATGTAAAGATAATTGATTTGGCGTATAATGATTTCACTGGTGTTGTACCTTCAGAAATTGGGTTGTCTACTAGCTTAAATTAGGTAGTTTTGACAAAAAACAAGTTTTCAGGTAAGCTCCCATCAGAACTTGGCAAGCTGGTGAACTTGGAGAAGCTTTACTTGAGCAGCAACAATTTCTCTAGTGAAATACCGCCTGAATTGGATCTCTGAAGCAGTTATCCTCTTTGCATGTAGAAGTGAATTCCTTAACTGGTTCAATACCACCAGAACTGGGTAATTGTGCAAGACTAGTGGACTTGAATCTTGCTTGGAATTCTCTATCTGGAAATATCCCCCAGTCAATTTCACTTATGAGCTCATTGAACTCTCTTAACATATCTGGAAACAAACTTGAAGGTTCTATTCCAGATAGTTTAGAAGCCATAAAGTTAAGCTCGGTGGATTTTTCTGAAAACCTACTTTCTGGAAGAATCCCATCTGGTCTTTTTATTGTTGGAGGAGAGAAAGCTTTTATTGGAAACAAGGGGCTGTGTTTCGAGGGAAAACTAAAACCTTCCCTGAATTCTGATATGAAGATTTGTGCCAAAAGCCATGATCAGCCAAGGGTTCCTGCTAATAAATTTGTCTTTATCTTTCTCATTGCTTCTACTTTTGTTGTTATTTTAGCTGGTTTGCTGCTTTTGAGTTGTAGAAGCCTCAAGCATGGTGCACAAAATAGCATGCAACGTCAGAAGGAAATAAGTCAAAAATGGAAACTTGCATCTTTCCACCAAGTAGATATCGATGCTGATGAAATATGTAATCTGGATGAAGATAATTTGATAGGTAGTGGTGGCACAGGAAAGGTTTATCGAGTGGAATTGAGGAAAAATAGAGCCATGGTGGCTGTCAAGCAACTAGGGAAAATAGATGGTGTGAAAATTTTAGCTGTAGAGATGGAGATTTTGGGGAAAATTAGGCATAGAAATATACTTAAACTCTATGCTTCTTTACTTAAAAGAGGATCCAACCTTTTAGTGTTGGAGTACATCTTAATCACCTAATCCACTATCACCACAACACCTCAACACTAAATCCATTGTCTCCTAATATCACTAAATCCACTGTCACCACAACACCTCATGGTTTCCATTATTCACTCACTTAATCATAAACTATATCAATTTGAAAGAACCTTGCCCTTATGTCCCCCAATAGCAACATCTTAATGCTAGCCTAGATTCCAAGCTAATGAAGGAAGTTTTTGGCTATAACTCAGCATTGTTTGTGCTAGCCACCATTATTTAAATCCACCCCTCACTTATACTTTGAAGAAAGACATAAAGTGCAAAACTAATTCAAATAGAAAGCAGCTTCAATTATACACATGACCATCTAGAGATAAGTTATACTATTGAATTGTGGTTGAGAAGATGGGATTATTGAACTGGTTCATCAATTGAGGGTGCATCAAGTCAAATTTCTTCCATGCTTCAGAATCTCTTGGATGTCTTAACATGCCTTCATCCGTACTTTCTGATGCATGCCATCTCATATGCTCAACTATGTTAGATGACAAAAAATCCTCTGTAATCAAGGCTTCAAAGAAAAATACCTTAACACCTTTGCAGGAATCTTCTTTCGCTTATTAACAACAACATCGTCAACAATTGTATTTCTCTTTTTTGGCTTCCATCTTGATGTCTTACATTTCTTACAAGAATCTTTATCTTTGTCTTCTCCAACATACAACATACAATCATTCGGGCAAGCATCAATTTTGGTGTAATGAAGATAAAGCTTGCTAATCACTTTTTTGGCTTCATAGAATGAATTTGGAATTTTAGCATGTTCAAATGCATCTGCTAGCAATTCCAGTATCATGGACATAGCTTTGTCACTTATTCTGCATAAACATTTGATGTGATACAACTTCACCAAGAAAGAAAGTTTTGAATATTTATCACATCCTTCATATAAGCTTTGTTGTCCATCTTGCATTAATTCAAAAAAATTTGTCCCATCATGACTTCTAGTATGGCTTGACTCTGCACCCATATTGTCATCATCCGCCATGTCGTTGATAGAGAAATGATGTGCAAATGCATCATTAATCATTTCACACATATTATCATTAATTTCAACTCTTCCACCATCTTCTTCGACCATTACTTGAGGAGCTTCGTCATTTACTCTTCTCTCCCCTTGTAGAAGCCACATTGTATAACCTTTTGGAAAAGGTTTAATAATTAAGTGCTCATATACTTCTTCACGACTTTGCCATTTCTTAAAATTTCATTTCTGACATGGACATACTATCTTTCCCCTAACACCACTATTAGTGAATGCGAAGTCCAAGAAGGTATTCAATCCTCTCATATATTGATTTGTATTTCGAGGCATGTCTATCCATGATCTATCCATTACAACGACCTTTGTTTTCATGCCAAGAGGATTGGAAGGTTAGAATAAGTGACGATATTCAACGAATCCAAGGAAAATCATTTACAATCCAAGGAAAATCCAAGGAAAATCATTTACAATCTATCCATTACTAAACTTTGAGAACTAATCCAAGGAAAATCATTTACAATCGACTTTCCTTTTATGGGGAAAGTCAACTCACAATCCCTTAGATCAAGGGATTTATTTCAGGAGCTAATTTCATAATTAGCTACTTTATTAGGATTGATTCTGTTTTACTCTTTATCTACATAAATCATATTATAAACTCTTGACAAACTACCAGCTTGTCATTCCAATTTCTTAACAACATTTGAAGAAGGAACTTCAAATTTTAAGGAAAGAATATTTTAGGAGAATATTTGAGTGAAATTACATGATAGGAAGTTGCAACACACTCAACCTAGGGACATATGAGCAGAATAATACACAACAAAAAGAAATACAAGTAATTTACAAGAACATTTTTCAAAAAAAATTCAGAAAATATGAAAAGTTCTAATGTTGATTGAACAAAGCAAAGAGAATTAAAAAAATAAACTAAATAATTTAACGAAGGTCAACTTTTTCTTTAACTTTTTAACTAAGTAAAATTATACCATTATCCATAGACGATTCCTTTCTCTGTTTTAACTAAGAAAAGTTCATCCCAATCAGCACATAAATTATTTAGACAGAGATAACACCAAGGCATACATTTTACTCTTCAATGCACACATAAATAAATTGAAGGCAGTGATAGCTAAACCCAATATGATGTGGAATCAGCTTCATGTTTTGATCTATTATTCTATCTAAATATACGAAGAAGAAAAATTAAAGCAAACATGACAGTATAACAAGGATCCGCAAAAAGTGAGTAGAGCAGCATTAGTCAAGGCCGTAATGATAAAGAACCAAGAAAAAACATTGGAAAAGGTTAGAGCATGATGATCATAGTGCCAAATCAGAATAAGGACAAACATTTAATAACATACGCATAATAGTATAACAATTCAAATCAAGATCTTGGTTTCAAACTAACGAGCTTCTGCATAAAATTTAATGCATCATATATGGAAAAGCAATAATGCAGAATGCGTTTCTCATAAATGTTGTTCAACGTGAAACATTAAAGTTACTGATAAAAGTAAACTGTGAAATAACACTGAAAGGAAACGTGCTTCTTCATAAATGCCAAATGTTTTAACCAGAAACATTAATTTAAGTAGGAAGATACTTAAATTAATTTCTCTTTTCTCTTAATTGCTTTCTCTACAAACAAAACGTTGCACATGTTAAAGGAAGATACACATTCTACTGAATCACATATTGCTACAGATCATATATTCAAGAGCATTTCACCTAAATTATCTTCATATTTATAAGAGACTTCATGGCCATGCAATTCCCAAGTGTATATTTTGAGAAAATGATCTCTCTAGTGGAAGATTTGGTGTACCAGAAAATTATTTTAACCTTTAAGTTTGTCTTCCCACTATCAAACCTCAACATTTTTACCAAACATTTAAGGTTCCTTCTAAAACTGTAATAAAAGACTGCTGTTAAATGGAATGCGATTAAAAGGAAAAAATAACAGAATATGGATAATGAAAAATACAACATAAATTTCTCATGCTTGCTTCAGAGTGCGTTGAATCCAATAAATACTGCTAATTATTTTATATTAAAATTATAACTATTTCAAGTAAAAAAGAAAAAGACAAATCATTTAACAAGGAAACCACTAGATAGAATCTGTCCAAATATTGACAGAATCAATTAACAAAATAGTAGCCTATTATGTAGCCAACAAATTTGCAGATAAGGTGCAACAGAATATCTCATTAGTGAAGTATAAGAATATTCAAAACTATTCAACATTAGCCAAAACAAAGATTATCCTACTTAAGATTGAACTGTAAAATAATTCTAGAGGGCTTGATTGATCCCTCTCACAATCTTCTATTTATAAGAATAAATTGATACACAAGTACATGATAAATAGGGTAACCCTAGACACAATATAATCATGATAAATAGGGTAATCCTAGACACAATATAATCATGATAAATAGGGTAACCCTTGACACACTATAATGATGATAAAATAGGATAAATATCCTAACACCCCCCCTCAAGCTGGAGCATACAAATTGTATGTACCAAACTTGGAACAAATAAACTCAATCCGAGGACCCCTTAATGACTTGGTCAATACGTCTGCGAGTTGATCGTTTGACCCAATAAACTCAGTACATATTTCTTTGGTTAACAACTTTTCACGAACAAAATGACAATCAATTTCTATATGTTTAGTCCTCTCGTGAAACACTGGATTTGATGCAATGTGGAGAGCAGCTTGATTGTTGCAATACATCTTCATAGTATGGATGTCACAAAATTTAACATCTTGAAGGAATTGTTTCACCCATATAAGTTCACATGTTAGTGATGTCATTGCCCTATACTCGACTTCCGCGGTTGATCGAGCTACTACATTCTATTTCTTACTTTTCCATGAAATAATGTTTCCTCCCAGAAAAACACAATATCCTGCAGTAGACCGTCTATCAATAGGTGAACCTGCCCAATCTGCATCACAATACCTAGAGACATGAATGCTTCCTTTATCTTCATATAACAATCCTTGCCCGGGAGCCTTCTTTACATACCTTAGAATGCGAATGAGAGCATTCCAATGGTCAATACATGGAGCCTACATGAACTGACTAACCACTCCAACTGCAAAGGATAAATCTGGCCTTGTAATAGTGAGATAAATCAGTTTTCCAACCAGCCTCCTATACCTCTCTGGATCGGAGAATAATTCACCTTCTTTTGTCCTTAATTTCTGGTTTGGGTCCATGGGACTGTCTACCGGTCTACAATCAATCATGCATGTTTCTTGTAATATATCAAGAGCATACTTCCTTTGGGAGATTACAACTCCATCTTTTGATTGCGCTACTTCAATGCCTAAGAAGTATTTGAGACTTCCAAGATCCTTGGTTTGAAAATGTCTACACAAGTACTCTTTTAGTTGAGATATTCCAACAACATCATTTCCTGTAATGACAATATCATCAACGTATACTATTAAGTAAACACATTTCTCGAGAGAATAATGACAATAAAAAATTGAATGGTCTGCTTCACTGCGTTTTAGCCCAAATTTTTGAACAATGGAGCTAAACTTTCCAAACCAAGCACGCGTGGATTGCTTGAGGCCATATAGAGATCGATGCAATTTGCATACCATACCAGACTCCCCTTGAGCAACAAACCCAGGAGGTTGCTCCATATAAACTTCTTTCTCAAGATCACCATGTAGGAAGGCATTCTTGATATCCAATTGATGAAGAGGCCAGTGACGAATGGCTGCCATGGCAAAGAAGAGACGAATAGTAGTCATCTTGGCTACAGGAGAGAAAGTGTCACAATAATCAAAACCACAAATCCGAGTGTTTGGCTGTGTATGTTTTGTTCATGACATGTCTCCAGGTCTAGACAAACTCTCCGCTCGCGCTCTCAAATGTGTCTTCTTAGGCTATTCTCGACTTCAAAAAGGATATCGGTGTTACTCTCCTGAAACTAAGAAGTATTACATGTCTCCTGATACCAACTTAAGATTGAACTGTAAAATAATTCTAGAGGGCTTGATTGATCCCTCTCACAATCTTCTATTTATAAGAATAAATTGATACACAAGTACATGATAAATAGGGTAACCCTAGACACAATATAATCATGATAAATAGGGTAATCCTAGACACAATATAATCATGATAAATAGGGTAACCCTTGACACACTATAATGATGATAAAATAGGATAAATATCCTAACAATCTTAAACAACTTACCAAGTTATTGATCCATAACAGAAAACACAAAAATTAAACCAGAGCATATGGATTTGCAATTTTTCGTGAATGGGATCGAAGTGGTTCGTAAGTAGATGACTTCGAAAACCTAAACTAGAGAGCCAAGATCGAACACAGTCTTACCTTGACGGTCAGTGCGGGAGCGCGCCAGAGTACCTCAAACTCGCTCAACCCACAAATGCCTCGACGCCTCCACCTCGATGCCTCCACCTCGACGCCTCCACCTCAATGCTCCACCTCGCAGGAGAAGACGAACACGAAACCAAACAAGAAGAGAAGACGAACACAAAGCCAAGCCAAAAAAGACGAACACAAAGCCAAGCAGGAGAAGATTGTGGTGTAGGGTAGGGTTTGGGGGAAATTTTTATGAAGACGGGAAGAAGGTTTTAGGGTTCGAAAGTATACCCCAAATTAGAATAGATGTTCCTAAAATGAATGACCGAAGGCACATGGGAGGGGATATGGGTTCGTAGGTATTATAAAATTAAAAAAAAAATCATATTTTAGGAACAGTTTTATTAAAACCGCTGAAATTATTCGGGGTTTCTAAAACCCTCAGAAAATAATCCCTCTTAAAATTAATTATTTTTAGTGACAAATGGAGGATGAAATAATTATTGCGTATGAGTATGTTTTGAATATTAAGTTTATTGATAATGGTATCATCTTTTCGTGTCATAGAAGTAAGTAAATATTAATTATGATAAATAAATAGTCTCTTTAAGAAAAGTCCTGTAAAAGTATTTAGGAAAAAAATACTAAAAGAAAATATATCGAGTTCTTGATAAATTTAATAATACTCTTAACATTAACAAAGATATTTAATATCAGTTAATTGGGTCTTAAAATGTTTTTATTTTTGTTTACCAAACATGAACATAAATTCCACCCAAGAATTGAGGTCAAGTCAAGTCAACTAAATCTGAGCCTCGAAAATCGAGACTGAAACTGGCTTCTCTCGAGAAAGAGAACAAACGCGCTTTTGTTCACTCACTCACTCACAGAGAAATGAATTCCCATTGCTTCTTACGTTTCTCTTTATCATGTTTTTTTCTCTTCGCTTTCGCCCCATGTTGTTTTTCACACCCTTCTCTCCTTGGCGTACACCCCCTAGGTGGGTACCCGTGTATCCCTTTTGCTTCAAAACACCAAAGCCTGAATCTTTTTTCAAGTGGGTATGCAACCCAATTCAAACGTTGCAGTACCCTCAAACCATTTTTCTTTTATTTGTGTATTTTGATCATCTTGAATTTGTGTTTGGGTGCAGATGAGAAATATTATAGCTCTGAGGTGATCAAGTGCAAGGATGGATCAAAATCCTTCACCAGAGACCGTCTTAATGACAATTTCTGTGACTGCCCCGATGGCACTGATGAACCTGGTATGTATTTATGCATGATGATGAGTTTTATGGTTGTTAGGTTTCCTACTGCTAGATGATTTTATGTTTTAGGAAAATTGGAAAGGACAACTTTTTAAGCATTTTCGTAAGTAATTTTAGTGTTGTTTCTGTTAGTTAGTTTGTTTTTTTTAAGGTTTTTAATGTTTTAAATAAGTCTCCTATTTTATAGGGAGTACTAGTCTTTATTCAGTTGCAGGATTTTCTTATATTGGTGCCATTTTTCATTGTATATCTCTAACTGTCATACATTATGCAGTCGTTCAGTCTTTGTATAAAGGCTTATATAAGCTTCACGTTTCCTTTGAATATGAACCATCTCTTAGATTAAATATTTGTAAGAACATACCTTGATCTCAACATTGGTATCAGAGCTCCATAAGGGGCCTGATATATAGTGTGCGCGAGTGAAAACAGTGTGAGAAAGTGTGCAAGTTCAGAGTGAGTACACGCAAGAGTAATTACATAGAATGTCTAAAAAGTTTGTGCGACCAGCCATCCCAAGGTTTGATGGCCACTATGATTTCTGGGCCATGATGGTGGAAAATTTTCTACGAAGCAAAGAAAATTATGGCCACTCGTAGAGGAGGTGACTCCAAAGCTTGGAATCAAGCCGACAGAAACGCAATGGAAGGGTGTATATGAGGCCAACCTTATAGATCTAAAGTTGAAGAACTACTTGTTTCAGGCTATTGATTCTTGAAACTATATTAGACAAGAGCACGTCTTAGGTCATATGGCAATCCATGCAACAAAACTATCAGGGAGTTAAGTGTGTTCAGCTTCAAGCATTGTGTCGTGAATTCGAGTTGCTGAGAATGAAAGAGATGAGAAAGTGGACACCTATCTGGGACATATGCTCAACATTCTTCATAAGATGAAATCCAATGGTGAAGTGATAAACACAAGCATGGTGGTTAGCAAAATTCTCATATCATTAACTCTAAAGTTTAACTATATTGTATGAACAAGTGTTGAAATTCATTCATGATGATAAATCAACAACTGGTTGAGGTCGCAACAGAAGTGGTCGTGGACGTGGAAAAGGATGAGGAAGATACATGCCGAATAAAGCACTCATTAAGTGCTTTTACTGTCACAAGTTAGGTCACAAACAAAATCAGTGTCCTAAGTTGGAGAAAAAGGCTCATTATGCATCATTTGAAGAAGCAATAGAGGTAGAGAAAGAACTTTTGATGGTTGCATATGAGGAAACACAAACTGTAAATATGGGGGATTGGTTCCTAGACTCTGATTGCGATGATCACATGACTGAAAATAAGCTATGGTTCACAAAAGTACAAGAAGAAGGAATTAATAGGATGGTCAAACTTGACAACGATTCAACTTTGGTTGTCATTGTAAAAAGGAGCGTTCAAGTTGAGATTAATGACACCCCTCATGTTATATCAGATGTCTATTATGTGCCTGAACATAAGACTCATCTTTTGAGCTTAGGACAACTACAAGAGAAGGGTTTGTCTATCCTAATTCAAAATGGCATGTGCAAAATTTTTCATCCAGAGTG